>NC_085034.1:7580248-7676570 GCF_963692335.1 Osmerus eperlanus
GAAGAGCTTCCCCCGGCTGTCTGAACGGGGAGTGGGGCGGGGTGGTGGTGGTGGGGGGGGGTCTCTGGCCTGCGTCCAGCTCGCATTAATCAGGGGAGCAGGTCCACTTATATGCTGCCAACTGGCCGCTCTCCACAGGATTTTATGTGTTTGGTCCTTCGACAAGCAGACAGGACCACAGTGAAGAGAGCGAAGGCCCCTTTTTCCTTGTGCGTCCCCCTGTAACAATCGTGAGTTGGCGTCCTGTTCCTTGCCCACTTGGCACCTTATGAGACAGGCCGGCCTAACTAGTTGGCGACACCAGGAAGGACAAAGGATTTATTGACCGTAGGGGTGTCCCATTGATTTCGCCGGGCGAGGAACGTCGCAGAGAGATCGTGCGGACAAAGACGATTCAGAGGTCCCAAAGGATCGAGCCGGAGATTGCTGAAGTCATTTCCAGGCGAGGCCATTTGGCGTTTCATTGATACGGGCCAGGCGAGGAGAAGAGAGGAAAGTGTTCAGAGCGGGATGTCCTTTTCCTTCCTCGGTGGTTTCCCTCTCCTTCCAGAAGCCGTCTGGCTCCTGGCGTTTTGGAAGGAGACCAGCTCAGCTGCCCTTGAGCTGTCCTGCTCCTATCCACACAGCTGCCCCTTTGTCCCTGACTCTCCCCGGGCCACATCCGAGATCCACTCGCGCCCAGAGCACGCTCATTCCCATCTCCCCTTTTTTACACCCACGCTTCCCCCCCAAAAAAAGCAGACAAGCCATCCGTTACCGGGGCTAAATGCTGGCTACTGTGCCCTCACCACTGTGGCCCTGCCCTTCGCGACAAACGTGCGGAAACGAGGGCGTGAATGGGCGATGATGCACAAGCGCCCTGCGGTTTTGTGTGTGTATTTGGTTTGGGGAGGCGGGGGGGGGGGAGGGGGGGGGAGCGTGGAGGGTAGAGGAAGTACTCCCATCTCACACAAGGCTTTTCTGCATTTGGCTTTGGGACAGACCCTGCAGGCAGGTGCCAGGGAGCGGAATCAGAGAGCAGGGAAACGGGAAAAGGGGGTTTGGGGGGAGGAGAAGGGGTCGGGTGTGAGAGGGGGGGGGGGGGGGGTCTGGCAGAAGGGATGAGCAGCACGATTGGGAGTCGTCCAACAGTCTCGAAGAGGAGGGAGGGAGGGAGGGAGGGAGGGAGGAGGGGGGCGCCTGGAAATCCCTCAGTTGCTGCCAATGTGTGATTTTTTTGTTTTTTTGTTGAATGTGTGCACATGTACGGACAGGGGGACAGGGTGATTGTGCTGGGAATTCAGTGTCAAACATTAAAAACCTTTTTATAGCCTCAGCATGCCTCACAGAGAAAATATTGAACTTGGCCTCTTAGGCTTTCTGGGTGAGAGATCCTTTACAGTCGACAGGAGTTCCACTCTGGGCCTGTGTGTGTGTGTGTGTGTGTGTGTGTGAGAGAGAGAACGTGAGGCAAAAGATGAAACTGTGCAGTGATGTGTGTGTGTGTGTGAGAGAGAGAACGTGAGGCAAAAGATGAAACTGTGCAGTGATGTGTGTGTGTGTGTGTGTGTGTGTGGAAGCACCATGCTCTTAGCCCTCAGCATGCGGTAACTGCCACCTCTGCAATTAGATGACGATTCAAGCCTCATTTGCAAACATAAACAAATACAAACGGTGTGTGTAACAAAGCCCTTCGAGGACAGGGCTGTTCCCTTGCGTTGTGATTAATAGGCACTGATATCAGATATATGGCTACATCTACGTGGAACGTGTATTTGTATGCATGGTACACAATAAAAAAGTAAGTAAATCCTTGTGGAAAGTCTTTCCTCATTAGCCAGCCTAAAACTGGGTTTTCTAATGAGAAACAGCAGTTGCAGAATGAAATACAGGAACATACTTGGGTGAAGTAAAGGATTTTTTTTCTTTCTCAGACCTGCAACTATGCACTGCTTGTAGACTGAGGTTTATTTTGTGGCTATGACAGGGCTGGCTGTGAAGGAGAGGGAGAGAAGTGAGAGAGAGAGAGAGAGAGAGAGAGAGAGAGAGAGAGAGAGAGAGAGGGAGCGAGAGAGAGGGAGGGAGCGAGAGAGAGAGGGAGCAAGAGAGAGAGAGGGAGCGAGACAGAGGGAGGGAGCGAGAGAGAGGGAGTGAGAGAGAGGGAGGGAGCGAGAGAGAGAGAGGGAGCAAGAGAGCGAGAGGGAGCGAGACAGAGGGAGGGAGCGAGAGAGAGTGAGGGAGGGAGCGAGAGAGAGGGAGGGAGGGAGCGAGAGAGGGAGAGAGAGAGAAAGAAAGAGAGAGAAGCTGGACAGCTCTGCCTCATTCCCTACATTCTCAACCCTTCCCCCTCTCCTCTCCTCTCTCCCTCTCTCCCCTGGCTCTGGCCTGAGAGGCTGAATTCCTGCCAACAGGGGCGTGTGTCCGAGCAGGGAATCCACACACACACACACACGCGCAAACACACACACACACACAGGGAGTTTGCTGGGACCACCTCAACGGATTTCCACTGGTGACCTCTGTGGCCCCCCTCCCCTCTCCCCACTTGCCCCCCAGTCCTCCCACTACAACCCCTCCACCCCCGCCTCCACCCCCGCCTCCACCCTCCTCCCTTTCCTGCTGCAGCCTCTGGAAGCGCTTTAATCATTTCGCTCTGAGCCAGTGGCTAAAACAGCAGACCTGGTAGGTGCTCCGGAGATGAGAATGTTAAAGGCAATGAAGTTCAGGACCGCTCGGGTGAGAGAGGGAGGGAGGACAGATAAAGGGGCCATGAGAAAAGGAAGGATGAGGGGGGAAAGGGTGCAGAAAACAGGGAGCCCATACTTTCATTTACTGCTCTCTTACTGACGGCTATGCTAGGGAGGTGGAGCAACGTGATATGAAGAAGGCTCCTATGCACACTGTCCTTTCATCATCTTCAAATTGGGTAAATAATAGTACACCCAAATGCTGTTGGTGAGAGTGCCCTAGAGTTCGGGAGTGTTTTCTGCGAGCGCGGAAAGGTATGTGACATGTGTTATTGATGGTTCGCCCGCCCCACATCCCAGAGGCTTCATCCTGCTCTGCCCCATTCCCATTTCCTGTTTAAGGTGAGACAAGGCGGCCACAGAAGAGCCTTCGACTCCACGTGAACTCACACACTGACAGGAAGGATCCCTTTCAGGGGGTTTCGACTGAAACATGCGTGCAACTCCCAGACGATTCCCCCCCCCCCCCCCCCCCCCTCCAATGGTCTAGTCTCATTTCATGCATGGCATCTGGGTAACAGTGCTTGCGAGTGGTTCCAAGGAGGGGGGGGGGGGCTGCTTCACCCTAACCGCAATAAAGTTCTCGATCCATCGAAAACATCCTAATTGTTTTGATTTGCTTCCGAGCAAATCTCGGGGGAATTCCTTCAGTGGGAGAGGAGGTCATCACCGATCTGTCGAAACACACTGGAAGTTTGTGCTCGATTTCACACTCTCTTACGGAAGACATTAAATGGGGATTTTTTCCCCTTCCCTCCCCAGTTGCGAATGGATACACAGACGCCCTCACATGAGGGCTGTCGATTTGCCACAGTTAACTGCCGTGATTAATGTGTGGAAAGATCAAGTTCACATTCATTAGATTTCTGAAGCCCAGACAGTAATCATGCAAACAAAGCAGGGGTCTCTACAAATAGACAGAAACACCAACAGAAGGAGCCTGTACCTATCAAGAAAATGATGAAAATATCAACAAAGCGCCCTAATACAAACACCCTCAGGTGGAGAAGACCCAAGCATGCCGGATGAGAAGGCAGCTTAATCAGAGAGAGCCAGCTCGTGTTCTCATCTTTACTGTGGTGGCCTGTGGGTAGTTGCGTGCATCGAACCTCAGTAAATATTCTCATCATCAACGGCGCATTTTGGGGTCGGATTCCTAAAATAGACCGGGACATTCGTGTCACCTCAGCGTATTCCTGCTGCTACCATTAGGAGACGAGGAGTAAGCTGTTTGAAGCGAGACAGGTTAATCAGGTAAATCCATAACATGTGCATCGCTCTCTCCGCCTGTAATGAAAGAGAGAGACGACTGCCATGCATGGCTTCTCTCTCACTGAACTCTGCAGCTTTTGAAAAGGACCGCGGATACATCACATTTGCATCAAATGGCTCCAAGACACACAACATGCTTTACGCAACTTTCCCATGTATTATGCATCTCAGCACCAATCTGGATCTCCCAGTCGGGGATTGAGATCAGAGAACCAAAAAAAAAAAACACAGAGGCAATAAAGTTTGTCTGCTTTCATCAGTTACATGTAACATTTGGTTCAGGTAACAGAAAACAGGCGTTTGGCGCAGAGAATTGGAACTATAAATGCAGAGCATCCAACTGATTTCAACAGAGCGACGGTTCGGTTCTGGACGCAGCTCACTGTGAGAGAAAAAACAACACTTTAAACACGAGGAAAACTATAAAAAAAAAACTGGAAACTTGCATGGAGGAAAAGTAAAACCTGAATTATTGCGTTCCCCCCTCCCGCCCCCTCCCCCCCACCCCCCTTCACATCGCTCCCTTTCTCCTTTGAGAAACTCTGGGAACTGATTTCACTTCAAACAGCGGAGGCTCCTAAACGGAGCAGATCCAATTTGTCTGCGCCTTTCTTTCCCTCCAGAACACCCCCCAAAACCCTCCTAACAAAAGGCTGCTTGTCCTGCCAGGAATTTTCCACATTCCTCGCTGCGGCAGACATTTTTCTCCTCTACAAAGGGCCCTTCGGCAAATTCCCCCTAATCGCAGGGTTTAGCTGGACCCTGATAGGTGCCGTTCATAGCTCTGTTTGGTAGGGGAGGGAGACTGCTGGTGGTGAGGGTGGTGGTGGAGGGGGGGGGGAGGTTGGTTGGGACTTTGACGAGGAATCTTTTCATGATCAACTATTAGTGGATGCATTCCGGGCAGATCACAAAGCCAGCGCTGTGCCCAGCACCCGAGAGAATCCAGGATTGTTCCCCCCCCCCACTTCCACCTCCAGTTGAACAGAACATGTGGCCTTTATTCGGGGGGAATGATGGGAGGTGGGGGAGGGGATGTTACTGGGTGGCTCCGCTGTGGGGTCTGCTCACAGAGAGAGAGAGAGAGAGGGAGAGAGAGAGAGAGAGAGAGAGAGAGAGAGAGAGAGAGAGAGAGAGAGAGGAGAGAGAGAGAGAGAGAGAGAGAGAGAGAGAGGAGAGAGAGAGAGAGAGAGGGAGAGAGTTCTTGGTTACGTTTGCCTCGGCAAAGCGAACATTTGCTCTTTTCTGCTTTTTTTGGTTGTTACTCTTGCCCTGTTTCTTGTCTTGATTTTGGTGAGTGTTGACTAAGTTATTGATGACCCAATGATTAAAAGAGTTTTTAATAGGGGCTCAAAGTGCTCCATATTTTTATATATTTTACATCAGTAAATTACTTTGATGCATGTTAAAGCAAAGATCCCATTAACTCCAAGCCCTGCAGAAAAAAACCTGTATCCATCGTCTTATGTCGAGCCATTGTCAGCAGAACAGTTGAGAAAGGCATGTTCCTACATGGGAGACTGTCTAATTTGGAGACATGCAGAGAATACCAGGCCCCATGCATAGACAACCTGTAATAAGACTCTCACACAGAAGGCAATGTGAGTGACAGTGACTCCTGAGGTGTTGCCTGATTCCAGATCATGTTTAATAATCCCTCCTTTTCAGTCCAGGCCCTGGGCTGTGAACCCAGCAGCCTGCTCACGTAGGGAAGCAGACCATGGGGTCGAGTTTAATGACAGAGAGGAGGCAAAGCTTGTCCGACTCGCGGCGGCACACAAGTGCAGAATCCTTCAGGGGTCAGGAACGAGGTCACACCCCGTCAAAAGCAGCCCCAGACCCTCCCGCAGATTTATTTTCTTGTTACTTCCACAGAATTGGGTCTCCGAAGAGCTGTAAAAGTAACAGTTCCCCCCCAAAAAAGCTAGTGGCTGAAAAAAAGTCCTCTCTGCCCTCCCCAGTTCCAGGGGGGGGGCGCCCCAGTGGCTCACGGGGTAGAACGCGTACGGCTACGACCATCACGCGGGGGACCTGGGTTCCATTCGGGCTCGTGCCATTTCCTGCTCGTCTTCCACTCTCTCCCTCCCTTCTTTCCTGTCTCTCTTTCCAACTGTCGTTATCAGAAAGAAAGAAAAAACATGGAGAAAAAAAAAGAGGGGCGTTTCCAGTTGTGTGAGAGGGTGTCAGTGTTCCGACAGTCTGGTGCTCCTGACTCCTGGACACCCCACCCCAGGAGGGACCCCTCATGGAGGCTGGGTCAGTGACAAAGGACAACAGGCAGACAGACCTCCGAGTCGCCGGCCTTCAAAACAACAATGGGGGACGCAAAAGACGACTAGTTGGGCCTAGGTGGAACTTCATTACCATAAATACTCCTGACACATGGTGGGGAGTTAGCAAGGCGGGCCAAATAGCAAGTGTGATTATTTAGCACGTACAGTATGTATCTTGGCTTAGCGCTGCCCCAGCACGCTCCCCGGTCTGCCACTGCCTTGACTTGCAGCTGCTCTCTGGGAGCTCTCTGCCCAGACTACCTGTGCCAGGAGTTGACGGAGCCCTTACATCATCCGCTTGGCATCCTCCTCTGCGGCACACACGCACAACACGCACTCCAGTTGAAACAATGCAACGTTTCAATGATGAGGATTCCCCTGTGGAGGGTTACAGCAGGAGATGTATCTCCAGATCGATCACAGGGTAGTAAATAACGATTTTCTGTTTTTGTGGAAGCTGTCTTCACACTGCACATCCAGATCGGTGTGGGTTCGCAAGGGTTTCGGACGGTACGTGGCCGGGGGAGGGAGACAGGCTGTGTACAAGAAATGATGGATGTTGGGTTTTCTTTTGCCGGGTTGCTCTGCGAACGGGAGGACGTGGAGGGGGGGGGGGGGGGCAGACCTCTCCTGCCTGGGCTCCCTGCTCTCAGCATCCTGGCCAGGAGGGATGAGACGAGTCCAGCCAGACGGCCCGTGTTCGCCGCCCCCCCCCCCCCTCCCCCGTCTGGAGAGAGATGCTGACACGCACACAGCAACAACACACTTGGAATGGGTTCTAGAGCTTGCGTGGGGGCGGACTCAGCGATTACTTCGAAGCTGTTAGGGTTAGGAAAACTTGAAAGGGTCCGATGGCGGAACAAGATTTAACAGCCTGCCTGTCGGAGGGGGGGGGGGGGGGGAGGGGGGGGGCTTATCTGTCTGCCTCTCCTCCTGTCTGAAATGTTTGATAGAGCGCAGGGAGGTACTGTACAAGGAAGCTGTATGAGCAGAACTGTGGCACCTTCTCGAAGGTTCGGTGTCCCAGTAGGTGCGGAACGTACTCCGTTCAGATGGGAAGGCCGGTGTCGAGATGCTTTGATTTAGATGTCTCTCTGTCATTTCCAATTGTGATGCGCTGTCGCTCCCAAAGGAGTTGGTCTCTCTCTCTTTTGCCTTGGGAGAAAATGCCACGGTGCAAATCCCAAACCGTAGCGGTTGTATTCCCCCTGAGGCAAGCAGCCGGGATCCACGCTTCTCTTGAGAGCAAAGTGGCAAATTGACCATGTCTTCTCTCTCCCTCTGAAAGTCCATGTCAGTTGTAAATTCTGAAAGTATCTGAAAAAACATCTCTATGGTTGTAAGACCTCCCCCTCCCCCCTCCCCCCCTCCACCATTTCCCCTAGGGAATCAGCCTTTGATTTGACCATGGAGGTTGTATGGATTTCTATGTGTATCTTCCACCTTAAAGGCCCATTTTGGAATGCATGTCTAAACTACAAAGGACTGCATAAATGCACACAGGGCCCAAGGAGGATTAGTTGATGGGGGTCTCCGACGAGGCGATGCCTCATTCCTCAACACTGAACTGCCACTTCCTGCTTTGCTCCCATAAATCTTCAATCATTCCCCCCACCTCTGCCCAGGCGTTGGCTGGGCGACCACTAACAAGCATATTGTCGGGGTGCAGGGGCCGGGCGGTCGTGTTCTGAGGGGGAACGAGGACCGTCACACCGGCTCTCTCCGACTGGTTTTCTCTGTCTTTGTCTTTGCCCGCAGGATGAGTTCATAGACATAAAACCCCAAATCCAGAACGATGAATGTGCTTCACGGGGGTCCACGCCTGAGTAGACAATGAATTACCACCCCCAAATAGTCTCCGTGCCCAAATTGACAGACCTAAACTGAATGCGTTTCCAAACTACAAGAGGCCTGGACCTCAGACAAGTGAAATATTCACCTACTGAAAGTGCTCTATTAGGCAAAGTTGTTAACATTTTACGGTGTAAATGGTAGGCATTCCGGATTTTTAACAGGCCCCATATTTTACACAGGATTTAATCGAAAACATATTCTAATGAAATATTTGGTGGGCACTGTACCTGTAAATTCACATGCTCATTTGAAAAGGTAACATTTGCAGGAGTGAGGAATTGAAAATTCACAGATTCAGAGATTTCTTTTATAAATGTTTGTTGTGATCGGAATGATTGTTCTTCTCTTTCGATATATTTTTATTAAGGGATTTGTTATTGCCTAAATACAGAAAAAAAATTCTAAGCTACTGTAAGCATAAACAGCATGCTGAGCCAGACATGATACGGTATGTCATAGTTCCTACAAAAGTAGTTTTCTATCCTGCTGTCTTGTTCATATGTCCGTGGAGGTTTTGCTCAGCCATCATGACTAGAAATGACAAATCTGAACATTCCAAGCGGTCCTAATCCTAGGGCCTGTTGAAGAACTGAACATATGGATTTTAACGGCTGTGCAGTTCTCCGTACTGCGCTGTTCATACAACGCACAGAACTGCTGAAAAACGTTGAGGCGTCACAGTTGACCAAGTTCTCGTCCCACATTCCATCCTCCAAGAATTCAGGTCCGACACGTCCACCTATACGGTCGGTGTTTGTGAATGGTTGAACTGGCTGGGCAGAATGACACCGGCTCCCTTCAAAAGGGGTCCAAAGGCCACATACTGCAGTAACGGTTAACTCCGGGCAAACATCAGGAGCACGTTCCTCACATGATAATTCGCACTTATCCCCTGCCCATTAAAGACACTTTGATCTAATGTGCATGACCACCGCCATCTTACCAGACAAAGAACACTACCCCATTAACGGTAATAAGCAAGGAACATTGAATTGTGGGTCCTTATTTTCACCCCGAAGGTGACACTCTGACAACTGGTCATAAGTAGAAGTGATGGGGGACAGATGGCAGCGCAGACTAAAGTTAATGCATGTATGCTTGAGACAGTTCCCCTGTAAGCTGGAGTTGACTAAAGGGGCTCCACTCCCAGGGCACATAATAACCGAAACCAGCCCTGTCTAGGCAATGAAAACAGCAAGCAGAAGAGAGAATATTTACAATTCATTGTTGATCGTGCGGTAGTGGAGTGTGCGTCCGGATACCATCTTTCCCAGGCTACATGTCATAACATTGCCAATGATCACATTGCAGGGGCCCAACTCAGGTTGGACAAAAAGACATGGTAAAAGGAATCCAGTCCAGGGTATCCCAGGCACAGGGGAGCCTAAGGAGAGCTACTGTGTTGGTTAGAATGCCCTGGGTACCCCGAGGGGGGCCCCTGTAGCAGCAGACACCTTGCAGAAGGCAGAGGTCAATATGGGTTTGGACGAGGTGGGTTGAAAGCGAGGAGTCATCTCTGATTGGGTCAGGGGATGACTTGTAGATGGGGGGCGGGTGCTTGTGGAGCTGAGGCGAGAGCGCCAGCGTTCTCTGCGTGGTGGTGTTGTGTTACGGAGGTGATGGGAGGGGCCTGACGTTGGGGGAGGGGGGGCTCCCGGGGCTTCTAACTCTGTGAGACGGGGGGGGGGGGGTCAGAACTGGGGCCGTCGCACCTTTGTTGGGGTTGCACCACCGCCAGCCCTTTCCCCCTGCATCGGTCTGGCTCAGGCTGCAGGCAGGGCAGCCCTTTCCCCCCTGTCGTAGGTCCCAGCAGCTGCCAGGACTAAAAGTGATTCATAGTGTCAGGCCGAGACTACATCAAAGAGTGGGTGCTGCCTTGTGAAAGACAATGCGGTGATTTCCCTTTTGTGTTAAAGGGAGAGGGGTTCGGATTTGGGCACAGGGGAGAGAGGGCGCTCGGCAGTGAGAGGGGCTTCTGTACTTAAGGGGGTAGGGTTTCAACGGCAGCTATTTTGGAAGGGTTCATCTCACGTACGGCGGAAGGGAAATGAGTTTGTTACTTTGACGTTTCGAGGAAGAGTAACCTTAGCGTTATAGTCAAAGTTCACGTTGCGCCACATTTTGAGAGCGCAATGACAAATCAGGACTATGAAGTCGGATGCACTGACTTAGAGGTTAGACGCTGCATCATCACTTCCTTCGCCAGGATATGGAAGCTTTTAATTATTGATATACTTTTAAAGCTTACGTGCATTAAATAGAGCAGAACCTCTGAAAGGACGTTTTGACTTGCTAACGTCTGCACGTAATCCTCTGTATTGTATAATTGAACGGAGCGGATATCCTTTGGTAGATGATGGAGGATGTGAGACGGTTTGACGAAAAGAGTGATGAAGTCTGAATCGTTTGTGAACAGCTTGGGCTCCATTAAAGGACATGCATTGTGCGTCTCAGTGAGTGGGTGTCTTATGACGTTGATGTATCGAGCGGTGGCACGCATCGCATGACGCCTCGCTTTCTGGCAAGAACATTGAAAAGAACAGACGAATGCAATGCGTCTTAGTGTTAACAACTGAGCTGTTTGACACTGAAGATGGATTTACTGTAGGTCTTGTCTGTTTCACATCAGCCTTGTTTACCCAATCAATAAAGGCCTATTGAAGGCAACCATGAACGACTGCTGCCAAATAGTCTCAAAGGTAATTACGTTCTGGCTGATAGTTTTTGTTTTTGACGCAAAAGAGGCAACAGTATCCTGGTGCTAGATATCATGTGGCCTTGCAGACCAACGTGATAAGTTAGTAACAAGATAGGTGTTTTTATCTGGTTTGAAAGCATCTTGTTTTTCTTTTTATGGTTCCCAGAGTATATTTTTTGGTTGTTCCAGTCCATTTGGAATGTGTGCATCATCTTCCCAATGTTCCTTTATCGCCGCTGACATTCCTTGCCCGAGACTCATCCGGTGTTGACACTGACTCTGTTACTGTGTTACAGCCTGCTGCCATTCCGGCACAGAGAGCACCAGCTGTTCAGAACAATCCTATGAAGGAGTGACGGTGGTGGCGGTAGTGGGGCGGGGTGGGGGGCGGGATGGGGGGTGGGGGGGTGGGAGGGGGGGTGGGAGGGGGGGTGGGAGGGGGGATAGGCACAGTGGCTGGTTGTGGTTCCAAACACAAGGGACTCTTAATTTCTTTCTCTCTTTTTTTTTCTTTTTCTTTCCTCGATTCCGCGTCCTCAGCTGTCAAGGGGCCGGCCTTAGAGCTACTTCCTGTGTGACGGAAGGCCTGGGTGGTTGTGATGTCATGTGAAGGCACAATCCCAGCTTTGTTCAAGCGCCTGCTTCCTCACTCGAAAACACACAACTGTGTCACACTTGCTTGTTGTTACTCCGTCCTCCGTGTAACTGCTGTGAGGCTGTTTTGGTTACAGAGAAGATAGGGCTGGTATTGGCATTATTATGTTGTGGACAGGTTCCAGGGAGGTTTTGGTTACTGGTCAAGAGGATTGTGTCTTTGGCCCTATGAAAGACTAGACAGAAACGTGCACGGCCAGACTAGACTGGACGAAGCAAACTGGACAAAGCCCACCTGATACAGAAGCTCACCCTTTCAAATAGGTACATTGGTTTGTACGGTAACTATTTAGAAAAAAACTGGGGGGAAACATGTGTTGTATATGATATGGATTTACATGATAAACCGAGTTGTAACCTGTCTTCTTTCTTTTCTTACAGCCACAGCAAGTGGTCCAGAAAAAGCCTGCTCAGGTATGTGTTATAACCCCCTTCACATCATGTACAATACAGCCTTCATTTAACAAGCCGGTCCATAACTCACTTGTTCGTTCTGCAATCAACACATGTTAATGTAGCTACTGATCATAAACTGTACAATGTTGCAAAAGAATAGTGACCAAAAACAGGCTTCAAACTGGGCCTGTAGGATTGTCCGTGTTTGTACGTGTGGTACTGGAACAAGCAAAGCCCAATTATGGATTCTTTACAATAACGGATAAAACCTATTCAGATGTTGTCTTGCTATCATGTGGATAGGAGAGCGGTCAATGGGGGGGTAACTGTCCTGTGGGGGGAAGTTGTGTGTGAGAGAGGGGTCACTCAGGGAATGGGAAGAGGCTCAGGGTGTGTGGGGCACAGCAGCACCAGTGGTGGGGAGGGCAGTGTTTCAAGGTTCCTAAGACCCTGGGTGAATGAGGAGAGGGATTCATCACTGACTGAAGACCTGCATGGACGATCCATCCATCCATGCATGTATGGGCAATCATCAAGGATGATGTAAATCTCACTCTGTTACGTGAGGAATCCCTGGCTTCCCCATTTTTCCACAAACATCCTCACAGGTGGATATGCAATTTGGTCTAACAGAATAGGTTCTGATTGGTTTTTCAAGATTGCAAGATTGAATTGGCGGTGTTTACATTGCGTTGGTGATAACAGTGTATCTTTTAAGAGACTCCATTGTCGCATTTGACAAAACGTAGAGGGCTTCGTTTTTGAAGGTGACAGGTTCACGCACCTGTTGTGCTTTTCCTGTGCCTGTAAACATCTGTGTAGCCACTGCAACCAGATCCCTCTGTATCAGAAGCTCACAGTGAAGCTGTTTATTCCTCCAAAAAAGCGTCAAGCCAGATTGGAACAGTAAACACAACAACATGTGAACAGCAATACTGTCAGGATTTTGACAGTATTTCATAAGAAGGGTTTTCTTTACATTTCGGCAACGGGAAAAAAACATGAATGATTTCTTAGCCCCTTAAGAGGGAAATTCCAAAAGGTAGCTTGTGTGCTTTTCGGTTCCCCTCGCGCTACCATTTAAATTTCCCCCCGCCATGTTTGACTAGCGCCATTACAAACTGTTAACTTCTTACAGATAATTAAGTATTGTTGTGAATAGCATGCAAGAGCACTTAGATCAATGGGGGGACAAAGCCAAGTAGGTAATGAGTGAGCGAAAAGACATGGCGGTACAGAGGCTCCCCCCCCCCCCCCCTTTCCCTCACACTCCAGGAATCCACACACCTCCCTCTGTTCGCTGGTGCGGACCACTTTTCGGTGTGAATGCATAACTGGGCTCTGATTTGTTGCTATGTGGGAACAGGGCTGAGGTGGCTGTGAGGCGCTGAGGGGCTCTGAGGCCCTGGGAGCTGCAACTCATAAAAATGTCACTGAGCGCTCCCACTTTGATAGGCTGTTTTAACTCAGCCCACAATCCCCCCCCCCTCCCCCTTCGACTCCCCCTTCCCCCAGACAAGTTCCACCACCAACATCATCACCCTCCCTGTACAAAATCAAATGGAAACCCACTTTCACAGCGAAGGGTCCGGGTTCGGGGAAGGAGGGGTGGGGGTGGGGGGCATGTGTGACCCGGAAGCTACAAGCTGACCTCTGTACAGAGCCCAGGACCCTAATGAGGTTTGTGCTACTGCTAGTTACCAGTCTTCCCAGCCTCCTTCTTATTTACTTCAAAGGGGCAGGGGGAGGCATGCACACAGCCATGCACAATGAACCTGCGGCAGCCTCTTTAAATTACTATTGTTGTTTAACAATCTGCCCGTCTCTCCACTTCGGAGTCTCAGGCAAGCTGAGCGTAATGAACATAATGATGGCAGAAACGTTCTTCTTTTCAAATTCCCCAAGCTTTTTGGTGTTTGTTTTTTTTTTACAACCTCTGAATTCCACCCTCGTGTTGGAACCTGAAGAAGGCATTTGTGATCCTTGGTTTTATTACCAGGGAATCTGAAGTATAGATCTCAGACCTGCATCTCCCAGTGCCATAAGGTAGTCAGAAGGAGCCGGTGTTGGCTCAGAAGTTCTCATCCTGAGCTGGAGTTATGAAACCAAGCAGCAGTTATGAAAACATGATATAGAGATGGATCCTGAAGATATTTTCTGACTCTTGATACCTTGGAATATTCGCTTTAGAGAGACAACCACACCCCGACGTAACGGTCCAAAAATTACGAATGTCTGTTTGGAGGTAGATTCGATTATTTCAATTTATTTTGGAATAACGTGGAGCCTTTTTTAATCGGGGGGTGGGAATGGTCCAATATGATTAAAGCCTTTTTTTTGTCTAGCCCCCCCCACCCCCTCCCTCGCCGCTCTCATTCGCCCATGTCACACATGGTAGCGTTTAGCTGGTCCTTCACAGCTGAAGTGTCTGCTGCACTAATGAATGGAGGTTGGGTCGTATAATGCAGACAAGCTTTCGGCGCGGACCTCGTCTGAATGGGTGCACTGCCACGGCCTGGGAAAGGAAGAGGGTTATAAATTGTGTCAGTTAGCCTCCCTGAATAAAATGAAGCCATGTGGAAAATGAAATCCATTTCATTCTGAAAAGCGAGTAGGGGTGTGTTTCTCTCCCCCCTCCCCCCCCCCCCCTCTCCCCTGTTTTCCACGGTGGTCATCCCGGTGGAGTCCGGGAAAAGCCTGTTGTTTGTAGAGGTATCCTCTGGAATGGTATTAGGGAAGCTACGGTAAGTCGTCCCAACGCACAAGTCTGTGTGATAGGAAGACCTGGAGTCTGTTAGAGCCGTCCCCCCCCCGTCCCCCCCGTGTCACTCCATCCATGGACTACAGTACATTTAGCTTGTCGCCATCCAGTGTATCACAAAAAAACATTGGCCCCATTTGCTAATCTTGTGATGTTGTTACCCGAATGGTATTCAGTAAGTCGATCCAGCAGTTGACAACTTAATGCTCTTATATAGCACCGAAGCTCTGGATATGAAAAGCTGGTCCGGGGATCCAAAAGACATGTGTGAGATTTGAGAATAACTGCTCTGTTGAAGACGCGGAATGACACTGCCAACGTCTGTCTTGCAGGGAGAAGAGGAAGAGGAGGAGGTGGAGGAGTCGGAAGAGGAGGACTAACCGACCACAGCATAGAACCTCTACCTCATTCACCTGTCAGGTCTTTCCAAGGGAAAAGACTGCCTTGACCACTTATTTTTGGACTTTTATGGCCTTTCCACATATATTTCATTGGGTTTCATTTACGATCATTTCATCCTTGTACACGATGTTTTCGCCGTTTCGATACCGGGAACCACCCGTATTCCACATGGGCGTGAGCCCCCAAAAAGAAAAGAGGAAAGCTATGACACTGCACCTTTGTTACGACAACATGTTTTTTCAGACCGCTGTAAGCACAGAGGTGCAGTGGTTTAACACACAAATAGTACAACTGCGGTTGATCCCTCCCAACCTAACCCTCATGATTGCCTGAGTCGACTGATTCTCCAGGCATTGACGGCGAAAAAAGCAACTTAAATAGTCTGGTTTTGTCGTTCAGAAATTCACTACGAAGGGCTGCAGCTTCTATGTATCAGGCATAGGATCCAAAACAGATACAGTCACCCACCCACTCACCCCCTCTCTGTCCACACACATCCATTCACCACCCCAAAAGTCCCACATCAGACCACCAAAGACAGGGAGACAGAAAGCTCTCGCCTCAGGTCATTGTTTTATCCGTCAGGTCTTGTCGATAATTGGCTTTTGGCATAGCTAAATTCCAGATTCCAATTCAGCAGGAGTTGAGATTCTTGGGTTTGCTATGATATCATTTCCCTAGTTTAGATTTGCTATGATATGAGTTTCCCAGACAACCATTTGTAGATAACCATTATCAAATGTAAGAATTGCTTTTGACATAGCAAGGCTTTTACGGTGTTGAATCACCGGTATGAATCACCATGCATATGACAACTAAGCTTTAATGTTTGCTATTGTTCACCTCATATGATATAAGAATCTTATCAGAGGTAATATAAGATTGGTTTTACAATTCTCTTACAAATGTTGTACCTAATGTTCTGTTTTTATTCAATTAGGTGAATGATAGATAACAGGGGTAAAAAAAAACACCCATTGATGAACATATCTGTTCTCATCAACATCTTGAATGTCCAGTTGATGCCTTAAGTAAGCATTTCAAGGAGAGCTTTAACCCTAATGTGCTTAAAGCCAAATTGCCTGAGTTGTGGTAGGTTTCGAGTGATGTAATTACTGTATTTTATCTAACAGTTGGATAGCATGACTGCTGGCTTCTCCTCCCTGTCTTTGGTGAACAAACAAACCAACCATTGTGGATGTAGAGATAATCACAACATATTTTATATCCTTATATATTATACAACCAATACTGTCACACTGCAGCAAACTACTGTATTCCACATTCGTATGGATGGCATCGGACTAGCCGACTCATTTGTTTGTACATAATTCTGTCATTTTGTGTCTTTTTTTTTTCCTTTTTTTTTTTTTACAACAAAGCTTTAAATCATGAATCCCGTCATTGACCCTATTACAAAGGAAATACTGTATGTCACCTTGGTATGTCTTACAAAACAAACCTCAAGAACAAAACCACAAGAACAAACCACACTTTACCTCAGAACACACTTGATACCTGAATGGCAGTGTGAGATAGGAAGACTTGCCTCGCACTGTAACCCCAAGGATCCTCGTTTAAGGGATTCTAAGAATCATGATGATATGCAGGCACTTTTTCAGTCACTCATGCAATATCTCCTCACCATTTCAAACTACCTCTGATTTCTGCAACCAGCTAACCAGCTCATGAAATGCACGCTGCTCCACACAAGACAATGCATGGGGATAGCAGTGTGTACTGATGGGTAAAATGTCAATACCGTATCTTATGAGTCATAACAATATTCTTGTCAAGGTGAATCAGCTATTTTCTGCAAATGTTTTGTGTGAGTTGGGCAGGCAATTTCCTGAAATCAGCAGTCTGTTTTGTTTTTCCTATGTAATACTCAAACGCAGCTAAGGGAATAAGTACTGTTTTGTCTTCTTCACATTAACATTAGAGTGTATCTAACAATTGTAACAGAACACTTTCAATCTGTACAACTGGGACTCTTGTTAAAACAAAAAACGGTTAACTTGAATATATATTTTGTACTGATTTACTCAATGGTTTATTAAGGATCAAGTGCTTGTATGACACGACATGATATTATTACGAATGTTTTTTTTGTTTGTTTTGTTTTTGCTCTGAATTGTAGATTAGTTTTTTTTCCTGAACTATGTACTAACTATATATGTACCTCAAACAGACTGATGAAAATGGACTAATAATCAATTGACAAATACCTACCTCCAGTCTTGAAAAGGAATGATTTTGCCGGGTTACTTTCATTATGATTTTTGATGATAATGTATGATGAAATGAAATCTTTATTAGGACTGCAAAAGATCCATACTCAAAAGTATTTTTGTAACAGTTTTCACTTCTGAACTAAGAACATTTACATTTCACCCTGGGGAAGAAATAGTCTTGAAAAAATCTTGAAGACTTTCAGGTTTTGAAATAGATACATGTATGTTTGAGTTTTGTATATTGTATTCATGGGTTTGTTTTTTTTGAAAAATTAGTAGATATTGATATACTTGATTAGCTATTTTGTGTACTTTACACAAATGTGATTTTCTTTTCTTGTTGAATGGTTAAAACCAGATGTATGAGAAAATGCTTCTTACGTAGTGATGGAATACACCATTTTCCGCTTCTCTCCATGGCAAACTTAACATGGTATCCTCAAAACTGGGCCTGAGGCAGCACCTCAGAGGGAGCTAGGTCTAAACTGTGAACATCATGCCCTTGCCATTCACACTAGTATGAATTAGCTATTTTCACTTCAATGTATTTACCATACCAAGGTCTGCATCATTTAACTTTAAACATCTCAATGTATTTGCTAATATGGAGCCAGAGTGCTACGTCATTTTCTTGTACTGAAACATTGTCATCCGACTGTCATCCGACATCCCACTGGATCTCTCATAACATGACATAATTTTCTTCTCATGGGAAATTTGACAAATTGCCAAAATAAGGTTTGTGTCTACCACATGGTTTGGAAGGTTTTTGCATGTTTTCAGAGTGAATACCTATCAGTTGGGAGGACCATGATCAAGTTATTTATCCAGATTCAATGGCTACATCACTTAAATACACAAAGAATGAGGACACCAGAAAATAAACTGAATGTGTACACTGTCCTAGGTCTGTGTTAACAAGCTAGCACAATATAACAACGAAACATTCACTCAGTATTTGGTGCTTTCCTCAGAGCAGTAAAGCTGTTGATAACGGACAAAGTCACATGACAGTCCACCCCAATATTCAACTATAAAAATAAATGAACTACACTGGCGGAAATAACTGCATACCTGTGTTAGCTGGCGAAGGCATGATGTAGCTTTGAAAGCATGGCTTTAAAACAGATGGGTTTCATGGCTGAGACCAACATAGCCACAGCATTTAAGTAAAGAACATAAAAAGGGCAAAATGTTGTGGCGCATATAGCTGACACTCATCACTGAGGTAATAGTCATCTTGCATTTTGGGATCTTTATGAACTTTGAATTGTATTTCATAACCGTGTACTTGAGTTCAAAGGATAAACACCAGCCGATATTTGCATATTTGACCTCAATGTTGATATGAATTGTGTGGAAGCCACTGTTGTTGTGCTTTTAGCTCTGGGAGTCTTAATGAAGTTAATCTTGTATCTTCATGATAACATGTTCTAGTACAATCGAATACACATTACTACCTCCAAAAGAGCCTCCTGTTACCTCATTCTCAAACTTAATATCTGCTTCAAATCCAGGTGGCCTAGAGAACAGGGAGAACATCTATACCTTTTTATATATATAGTTTATTTTTGTGGGGCATGAATTTGATGAGACTGTTCTTCTCTGCCTCTCCACCGTCATTAGGTAAGACTGGACATTTAACTTTAAAACATATATTTTCTTACATTATGCAATGTTGCGTAGTTATGTTAGCCGTGGGGGAGAGGTCTGGAGAGAAAATATCATTGTTTTCTCAATCGAACTCCTCCCTCTGTATAATTTCAAATTATACCTTCTACAGTATCTAACTTTTATCGCTTTCTCTACCCACCTAGTATTGCTGTCTTTGACTACACTTCAGATTGCTCGCTTGATAAAGCAAAAAAAATATTTCTTTATAGATATTCACAGCCTTAATCAGCACAATAAAAATGTCATCTGTGAACTCTCTAGTGTGTTGAGTTTCTGAAGTTCTTTTCATAACCATCTTTTTCATCATTATATATTTTATAGACATATACATTTCATATATATATATAATCTACAGATTATAAATATAATGTATAGCTTTCACATCAGTTACAGATCCATCCAGTTCTTTTGGTGTCTACAGAAATGTATGGAAAATACCAGAGAGCTCAAGTCATACATAAATTGTGTACACAATCTTTATTTACTTTGCGAGAACATTACTCAACATGGATTACTGTACACTGCTATCACTTGGCATTTCTAAGACAAAACACCATCACAGGCAGGGAAACTTACTTTCCCTTGACATTTATTATTTGGAGGCCTGTAGAATCTTGTCATGGCAAGACCTGGAAAAAGACGGGTGTTTCATGTTAGTGAAAACACACACACACACACAGACTACAATCAGTGTGTTTGAGGAACTGAAGGTTACAGGGGGGTGAACGTGCGTCACTCAGAGTTTGCTGTTCTAAAGGGTCGTCCCAGGGCAGGAGTGACAAAGCAGGCCTTTCTGTCCATTTCAATTCCCTTCACAGAGGCTCAAGGTACAGTTTTTGATGGGATTAAGAATTTATAACCATTGTATTGTTTCTTCCTATTGTAACCCCCCCCCCTCCTTCCTTGCCCCCACCCACCCCCACCCTCTATATTTTCAAGAGCACTCCTCCCCTCTGTAACATCTCTCTCCCTCCTGCCCCTTACTTCTTTTCTTGGGGGGAACTGGTTTGGGAGACGTGGCCACCTCAGAGCCCCTGCCCTTTGACCCCGACGGGGGTCTGCGAATCGCGGCGCGGTCCCACATCAAAGGCCCCCCCGCGCCCTGTTCTGTGACAAGGCCCGTCACTCATCAGACAGCCCCCCTCTCATGCTCTGTTGTTAGTGCCAGCACACATCATAAAGCCTTGCACTAATTCCTCCCGATTGACCCTGAAGAGGAGGGGGGAGGCAGGGAGGGGGGAGAGTGGGGGCTCCCATTCGGAGTGGGGAGAGGGGAGTCCACCCAGCCTTAAGAAATGGTCCTCTTCAGCTCCCCTTTGACTTGTGTATATCGTTGGCATGGCCTAATCGCCCACCCCCTCTCACATCTTACAGAATTTGAGAATGGTTTGCATTGGAGGGAGGGGCTAGCTAGTTTAAAAATATACTGGCACATATTGCAGTGAGTGGGACTTTTAATGACCGGTTAAAAAGGAATGGGCACCTGATAATAACCAACAAGTTTGACCAAAGAAACCCGCTAAAACGACTCAAACCAAGTTATGCTCACCTAACCAGTACAATTTGTTCTATTGTTAGAGGATGTCTTCTGTTTTGGTACATTAAACAAGTAGAGAGCTTCCATGATAGGCCAGAGGCTGTCCAGACCATCAGAACCATTGCACAGACAGTCACAGTTTCTCACACACAGCAGAAATATTGACAGTAACAATGAGCAGGATCTGCGACAGGCACTGCGTGATAAACCAAAGCTGTACAATGCCCCTGCTGTAAAAATACGCTACCCCCTCCAGCCACTTCCCAAACTCTTGAGTAAATATTTAACCTAAATATCCCACTTTTTGTGTCAGGAAGTCCAACTTCCGGATATCCTCAGAGAAGACAGAATGGGACAATCACTCCCCTGGCGTCTGCTTGACTTCCCAGCTCATCCCAGGCTTGAGCAGCAGACCTGGAGGTGTTGCGGGTGACCTCACGTGATTTATTAGCAAAATAACTAATCTAGTTTACTGGCTCTCACTCTACAAAACCTACCTCAGCAACTGTCCAGATCTTTTAGGGTCCCTGCAACAGAACAAAAACCAGAAGTTTTTTTTTTTTTTAAGAGAAAGTTAAACAACACTTGAGACAGAACATCGTCCATTATTCCAATGCGGACCACAAGTGTAAGGGTGACAGAGGGACAGTCATATAGCATCCTAAGTGAGGAAGTTATATGACAAGAGACCACTTCAGAAATTCCTCGATATGTTTTATGAACACTTCATCACATTCCGCAGACAGATCTACTTTGAGGTTTTAGAAACAATCTCGGCCGCTAAGATGATAAGGGGCCCCTTGACAAGTGTGAAATTGCATTTCCCATATCTATTTCGGATTTTTTTTTATTTTAAAGGCCCTTTGTTGTCCTTCCATGCTGGGTCAGTGATCTCTGAGTGGTCTGCTCTCCTAAGTGTCTAAGAAATGCGAGGTTGCAGAGGATGAGTGCTGGGCCTTGGTCTGCTGAGGCCACACTGGGGTAGTTCACTTCCTGTAGACATGTGTTTGGATTGGGACGTCTGGGTGTCTGGCCTGGAGGAAGCCCAGAGCTCATCCGCATTGTCGTCCCCCCCCCCCCCCCCCCCCCCCCCCCCACTCTGTCAGGATGAGGTTAAGGTTACCCGTCTGTCTTCTGACTGGCTTATCACGCTTATCACAATCACACAGCAGTGGAAACACACGAGCAACGCACACACACACACACACACACACACACACTCACACACGCGTTGTAGGAGCACCATGTAAATACACACACACACACAACCACAACCAAATTTATAATGTGGATAATGATCATATCTATCCTGATGTAAAGAGAATATTTCACTGTTTCCCTTTCAACTTCCTCTCATCAGTCGCTCTGCTTCACTCCCACACCTCCACCCCCCAGCCAGCATCCTTCCTTTATGGTGGAAAAGGAAGTCTGACAAGTCACCTGACACACAGATTGGAGTTTTACAATGAATGGAGTCATACCCATTCCCATGCAGACGCATTGTGAAAGTGAAATGAATTAGATAGCTCTACCATTTTCAAAACAGTCTGCTGTTATGTTGAGAGACAACAGAAATCTTCACGTGTTATTTAGGGTTAGGGTTAGGGGAGTCAGGTGGCTGGGCGGTGAGGGAATCGGGCTAGTAATCCGAAGGTTGCCAGTTCGGTTCCCGGTCATGCCAACTGACGTTGTGTCCTTGGGCAAGGCACTTCACCCTACTTGCCTCGGGGAATGTCCCTGTACTTACTGTAAGTCGCTCTGGATAAGAGCGTCTGCTAAATGACTAAATGTAAATGTATTTACACCACCTAAAGTCATATTAATATATTTCAAGGTAGTACAATGAGGTACATCAGAGAAATATTTCTTAAAAAAATATCAAATAAACAACAATGGCCGAATAACTTGATCCCTGGTAATTCTTCTAAATTACCATTTTACAAGTGTGAGTCAGGTGACATGAGAGACTCTTTCCAGCCAGCTACCCTCCTCCTACGTACCAGGAAGTGGGCGGATGGCAGCATCTCCAGTTCCTACTCTGACTCAAACCCTGGACTGGGTGAGTGTGGGTAGGGAGGTGTGGGAGTATGTGGGAGGGAGGTGTGTTTGTCTCTGTAGGTGCGTTAGCCCATAATGACAGTGTCTGACTGTAGACGACATGTTGTGAGACTGAAAAAGTGAATGAACCCCCCCCCCAACAAAACAGAAGAGAATGTGTACGAGTGTGGGTGCGTACACCGCACGCATATGTGCATGTGTACAGAGGGCGGGTGAGCGTAACCCATGGTTAGCTTTGTATCTCTTTTGAGTGTTTATATTGTAACAGTGGGGCACTGAGTCATGCACATAGAGCTGGCCGGCTGGCTGGGTGGCTGTCCCTTTCAAGGGTTGGGCCGGATGGTTGCTATGTGACTCAAAGTGCTGTCACCAGGCTAAGCCCCGCGTGCTGCGGTAAGATCCAGGCCAGGGGAACACAGTCATTGAGGAAAGATTTCCCCCTCGCTCGTCTCTGGCTCTGTGACTCATTTTGGTTTCAGTTTGCCCCTTACTTCCCTTCTCCTGTGCCCTCCCCTCCCCCCTCCTCCTTGGCTTTGTAAATGACCTCATTTTAATGAAGTACAGACTTAGTGGGTAGACGGAACCACATAGGCAGGAACCTCCCTCTCCAGTTGGTGCATAAAACCACCCTTAAGTGGACTAACTTGCACACCATTCACATTTAGTTTGGAATCAAAGACAGGCTTGTTGGCTATTTACAGATGCTTCTGTAACTTGTCTCACAGTGAGATGAGACCCATGCATTTTTTCCATATTAATCTATATATAGATATCAAAATATTCACATTTAGTTTGTGAGAAGAGTAAAACTCTGAGAATGTCCAATTTTGAGGCTTCAATTTTCATTTAGGCAACAGATGTTGTCAAGAGGCCCACTGCATCAAATGAGAGTGAAACCTAAAGCAGGATGCTGCTATCCTATCAAAGGTATCCCATGACAAAACATGAACAATGAAGCAAGACAAATGCAGAGATTTTGTAGACAACAAAATACTTAAATGCAAGATTATACAGAATTTCGAACAAGGTCGTGTAGCCACATGTACACCACATTTAATGAGTGAGGGGTATTATACTTGAGAAAGCAACACGTGTAATCTGTAGTAGGCTATGCTATTCGAGTCGAGAAATTGTGAGGAGGCATTTTGATTTCACTTAATCAAATTATTATGCGACTTAGCCTACACGGCCTATAAACAATTCGAGTTCAGTATGGCGGGCGCCATTTAGGTAGTCGTACTCGTCAGTCGGAATCAGGGTGTCTTAATGAAGTACTCGATGGGCCGATAAGCCGATGGGTTAACCTTCAGTGCCGATATAAATACTACTAAATAATAATAAAAAAAGGTCAGCTTTGCCGTTTAATTAGCAACTTCCCAATTTTTACGACTAGCCTACCAATTGAGGGAAAATGATCTACCAAGCACTTTATTCTGCTTCTTTGCAAAGCAGGCTAAAGCAACCAATATCTGATATATAGTCTACACGTAGGGTTCTTTGTTCAACGTTCAAAATATGCACAGTAAATTGATAACTTTAGGGGGAAAACCTAGTCTAGAAAAGTGCGCATAACTCAGTATCTGTTCAAATCGGTATTATACTGGCATCTAGTGGACTGTTAAATGGACTGCGTATTACAATTCACTTTAGTCACTCTGTACTCTTGCAAACAAACCTTCGAAACATGATGGTGCCTAAGGCTCAGTTTGCAGTTGTTCAAATCCTGATGCATTCAGAGATTTTACGGTTCCTTTGTTGGCAGAACAAGTGTAACCCTCTACTATGTACATTTTACAATATTTGGCCGTTTTGGACACTGGCCATTCATTTGATATCATACCTGGACAAGAAATGCCTGCTGTCTTTACAGTTGACATTCATTTATATTATATATGAACAAAATGTCAGCTTTCTGGACACTGGCCATTCATTTGAAATTACAGCTCTAGAAAGAAGAGATGATGCCCCTTGATACATCAAAAGGTGACTGAATTATAGTTTGAACCTGGGACAAATCTGACATCGCTTGCCATAGAAGAATATATGTATAAAATCCCATTCACAATGATCGTTCAATGTGATCATTCACACAATGCAATGCCTGTGGCTCAGATTGTTAGAATGTAGCATTTGTAAACCAGGTGCTTGTGGTTCAAATCCTGGTTTATGCAATGAGTAACATTTTTGCAGGTTGAAATTTGCTTTTACGATTCCTTTGTAAACAGTTAAGTCTAACCCTCTAGCATGTCAATTTTACAATATTTTGCAATTTGAGGAGGAATCCACCATTGGCGCTTGCAGCTATATTACGATTTGTGTTTCAAACAATACTCTCAGACATGTTCAAATATAAAGCCTATTAACGTTTGCGACCACACACCTTTCTTTCTTTTAACACACCACAGAATCCTCAACAGTGAAGGGAAAAGTACTGTAAAGGTAGAGCAACGTTCAGCAACCCTTGTTTTATATAGACTTTCACATAGACTATAAAACACTACAAGGCCTCCCAAACGTCTGCATAATATTGTGAAGGAGCTCCATGGAAACAGAGATGGTGGTGGAATGGTTTTGGCAGAGAAGCCAGTTCACAAGCCACAGTTCGCATGTGCCCCTGCATAGCTCTGGAATGCAACAATTACTAAAGCACGTAAAACTTCCCAGGGGTCAAATCTCACATGCTCGACAGCAGAGAGACAGCTCATCCAACCCAACACAACCTTAATAGTAAGGAGGAAATCCTACTTGACCAATGGATTTAAAGGGATTAGATGCTATCAAACTATGTATAGTGCAATGTACATTAGAAGAAATAACATTATAAATAAAAATGTATATTTCTTGTCTTCTTTCTCTTGATTTGTAGACCTTGTCCACTAAGCTCTTGCTTCTTCCAGAACTGGGTTGGCATTGTGATAGAAAATAAATTTCTGTTGTGGCAATAAAAAGCATTTATCCTTTAATACATGTTCAGGTTAAACCTTTTATCCAAAGTTTATTTGACTAGTACTGCTTCTGGGTGGCCTGGCACAACGTGCTTGAAAGATATGATGTGTCTAAACTTGTATAGTCTGTTAGTTATTTGGGCAGGGGTACACCAGTTGTGTTGGAGGCTCTTTAAAAAAGAATAATCCTGTTGGAATAAATGTGGTTGATGTTATACTTTTCTAAATGAAACTGGTGGTTCATAAATGTACATATGCATAAGGTATATAAACATATATTTTACTTTTCTTTTTTTAACATTTATTACACATTTATAACATAAGTCATAGCTTGATGACGCCCCTCTCAGAGCTTACTTCTGATTGGTCAGTGGAGAGGGGCGGTCACAGTGGAGCGGAAGTAACAGTACAGTCAGGAAGAGTTGCCTAACCCTAAATGTAAGCAAATAAAGCCAGTACTAGGACACCAGCTTGGCACATACATTTCGTCTACATTTACAAGTAACATTGTCGACTATGTCTGCAAGAAATCCGGGAATGGACCTCGGTAAGATAGGCTTGTTCGTCCGACCAGGATAATGTAGACCATATTACCTAATTAGCACGTGGATATCTAGAGATGTTGCTAGCAAGCTAGTTGTGAAGAGTCAGTAGCGAATGTAACTTGTTAGGTAGCCTAATCGATGTTAAGTTATTCCCCTTTATAGTTTGTATTTGTATAACAGCTATGAATATTATTTATAGCATGTTTTTTGTAAAAAGAATGTATGGAGGTATATACCATACCACATTCACGTGTGCAATCGAAGTACACAGTGTCACTTTGGATACTGTGTCTGTCTGACACCTTGTTAATGTTTAGCTAAATAACTTGATGAGCTTAGATGCAACACTGGCCATATCTTAAGTCTTAGATGCACGTATAGTCGAAACACTTCATAGGTAAAGCACCCTAACCAACCTTCTTGCACCCTTCTGGTTAATTTGATGCACATGACTGCCCTGACAGTGTCATGTGACAACTACAGGAATCCCACTGACAGTTACTGCAGTAGGCTCAGTAGTGACAAACACGTCACAAACTGAACCAACAGTAGAAGCACATTTCCCCAGGAAGTGGCCCTAAGGAAGCGCTGTCACCCTAACCTATTTCTATCCCTCTCTTTTCCTGGTAGACCTTGAGTGGGTCTCCAAGGTGCGTGTGAATACCCAGGCTGTTCTGAAGAGAGCCCAGCAGATCCAAGGACATAAGCTGTCCAAAAAACAATGGCAGGTACTGGCAAACAGTTTTCAAGGACAACATTTTCACCAAGGATTTCCCCCCCCCAAATCTGTCAGTAAATAAGCAAACAAGAATAGGGAAGCAATACAGAATAATTCCACTATAATTGGTTGTGACACATCCCCTTGTGTCCACCTTAGGCTGCGTGGTTGCTAAGGGCAGTGACGTGCATTGATCTAACGACCCTCGCCGGCGATGACACGCCGTCCAACGTCCACCGACTGTGCTTGAAAGCAACTCAGCCTGTCCGTCAAGACCTGCTGAGGAGCATGGACATGCACGACAAAGGTCTGTCTTCTTCTTGGTGGAGACCGGGTTAAAAAATGTGTGTGGTCATTCATGATCCTGTCTTGGAATAAAGTAACCGTCTCACACTTTGGCCCAATTTGTTGAATTTCAAAACCCTATTCAACCACTAGAGGGCAGTATTGCCTTTTATTTAGCTTTACGAGCTATACTCCTGTGACACTTGAACTGTTCTACTGTAACTAAAATGGAAATGTAATTCCGGTTCCTCTACAGGTGTGACTACTGCTGCAGTGTGTGTATACCCATCCCGCGTGGCAGACGCTGTCAAATCACTGAAAGCTGCCAATTCAAGCCTACCTGTTGCCTCAGGTACAAGACTGGTACAATAATATTGTTACAAACCAAAGTTAAGTCCGTTTGAAAATGTTACATCATGAAACCTCAAAGGTACCCCTTATAGGTACCCCTATAAACTTGTTGTGGGGGCTGTTTAGCAACACAGACAGCTAAGTGCAAATCCCATAACAGCCAGTCGCCTTCGAGGAGGCGGGTCTTCCTGCTTAGCTTATTTTGCAAAACCACTGTCAATCAAACTCGAACTGGAGGAAAGCATGGAAGTTCAGACGACCTGGGAGAGCTGTTGCTCATTTTTGAATGTATTTTATAAACGTACCTAGTGCAGATTTAAAGGAGTGTCTCAGCATATCTGTCCATATGTGTCCTTATGAAGTTCTACTGGTGTACCCTGGTTTTTGAATCACATTTCTTATTCAACAAAAGACATACTAATCTACTCTAACCTTCCTCTACCTACTCTCCTTTTCTACAAGTTGCTACTGGTTTCCCAGCCGGCCAAACGCCTCTAAAGACCCGCCTGGAGGAGGTGCGCATGGCGGTGGAGGACGGAGCCATGGAGATTGACATTGTGATCAACAGGACCCTGGCTCTCACAGGACAGTGGCAAGGTATGTCCTCTTCAACTGGCAGGAAAACAGATAAGGGGGCGTTTTCTCTTTAGTTACAAGAGCTTTGGTAAGTGAATACTCCCTGGGAAACACCCCGTCTGCTTTCAGTCTTTTTCAAGGGTGACATTTTGTATGTAGCTCTTTGGGGAAACGGTAACAACATTGACGTCGTACCACGTGGATGGCCTCTTTGTTTGCGAAACGCACGTTTGTTTGTATGTGTGTGTGCGTGTGTGTGTGTTTCCCCTCTGCTCAGCTATGTACGATGAGATTCGTCGGTTCAGGGCAGCCTGCGGGGAAGCTCACATGAAGAGCATCCTGGCCATCGGAGAGCTGGGCACCTACACCAACGTCTACAAAGCCAGCCTGGTGGCCATGATGGCTGGTGAGTCGGACTTGCTGTTGGAGTCTGATTGAGGTTTTTCCAGTGTGTGCAACCATATTTGTTGACTATTATTTTATTTGTTACAGTTTAAGTTTTTGGATCTGAGCAAACTGAACTGTATGTGGATGACTAGCAATCAACAAGTTTTTCCAAGAAGACATAGTGCAGTGTGTGGTGATGTCCACAGTGTGGGGCTGTTGCTTAGGTTTTTTCCCTCTTTCCTTTTGGTAATGTAGCCTGATTCATCTCTCTCTCTCTCTCTCTCTCTCTCTCTCTCTCTCTCTCTCTCTCTCTCTCTCTCTCTCTCTCTCTCTCTCTCTCTCTCTCTCTCTCTCTCTCTCTCTCTCTCTCTCTCTCTCTCTCTCTCTCTCTCTCTCTCTCTCTCTCTCTCTCTCTCTCTCTCTCTCTCTCTCTCCTTCTCTCTCTCTCTCTCTCTCTCTCTCTCTCTCTCTCTCTCTCTCTCTCTCTCTCTCTCTCTCTCTCTCTCTCTCTCTCTCATACGCTGTACGCTTAACTAGCCATCACAGAGTAAGCCGATTACGCTTCCAAATTGTCAGCGGTCCCGATAGAGATCATTATTAAAATGCATTGCTTTTGTCGCCACACTGGCTCCTTAATCTCCCCTTGTTCCTATGAATTGCGTATGAGATTCCTGAAATTGAATGATAATTTCACGCTATTAATCTCCGATGCCGGCTATTTTACTCCGCTCTCCCTCCTGCAGTATCCCCCTGCCCGCGCAAATGAATAGAGCTTCATTACCGCCACCCATGTTTAATAACCGTTATCCATTATCTAGTAATTAACACTCCCCATAACGAATCTTAAGGATTATGCCAGTTTGAGGGAGAGTGGGAAAGAGAAAGTAGAGAGAGAGAGCAAAAAAACCTGACTGGAAAAACTACATAGAACATGTCTTTAATGAACTGGAAAATGTTCATCTTGTTCTCATCGGTAATGAACAGTCATTATGCACCAGGGAGGCAGAAGGGGGCGATTTTTTACCAGGCCACAATTTGTGGTTCATCTATTAAAAGCGTCATTCCGTCTTCTATTTTTATCAAGAAAGCTGATAAAACATAATTGCTTCTGAAGGGAGGGGAAAGGAAAAATGAAGCTTTTTATTGATGAACGGGCACACACCCTCTGTGAGCTGCCTCGTGCAGCATATGCTCTCGTCTGGGCACTCCAGGCCACCGTAGTCCTGTCTCCAGGAGGGGCTCGTCCTCAACACCCTAAAACACACTCTACTGTTCCTCTACTGTTGCTCTACTGTTCTCTACTGTAGCTCTACTGTTCCTCTACTGTAGCTCTACTGTTCTCTACTGTAGCTCTACTGTTCCTCTACTGTAGCTCTACTGTTCTCTACTGTTGCTCTACTGTAGCTCTACTGTTCTCTACTGTTGCTCTACTGTATCTCGACTGTTCTCTACTGTACAACCTTTTTACCTGTCATCCAAATGTTCGCCTATCTGATATCGAGACTCCCCCTGCTCTGAGTCTTCTCCCAATGTCTGCTGTCTTGTGTTGCCTAGAATTCCTCCTGAGACATTGATAGGCCTTCTGGCCTTAGTGTTATGAGAGAGCACAACTCACAGTGCTTTAACCCTTGTGTTATCTTCGGGTCATTCTGACCCATCAGTCATTGTGACCCACCGTCGTATTGCGACAGATTTACCGCATACAAAGACAAAGTGAAGCCTTTTCTTTTAACCGTTGGGCTGTCTCAGACCCCCCACATTGCGAAGGTTAAAAGAAAATTATTTTAATTTGTTTTTGTATTGGGTAAAATTGGGTAAACACAACGATGGTTCGTTATGAACCTTTGGGTCATGTGACCCGAAGGCAGCACGAGGGTTAATAAGGGCAGTAAAACCCCCATGTTATTGAAAGTAACAAAACAGACCCCATGTTTCTTTCCCAACCGACAGGATCAGACTTCATCAAGACCTCCACTGGGAAGGAGTCCGTCAATGCTACGTACCCCGTTGCCATAGTGATGGTTAGGGCCATCCGTGACTACTTCCTGCGCACAGGCCATAAGGTGAAGTTGAGGAAAACGATGGTCTGATTCGTACTGTGCATCTTGCCTTGGGTTGACACCACTCAGTGGAGTGAAGAGCAGCTATGTGTGAATTTGTCAGCATATTTATTTTGTAGTAGTGAAATAATTGTATATATATATATATATATATATATAAAAAGAATGACATTAAAGGGTATATCCTTTATATCCTAAAGACATTATTATTATTTGTAAAAAAGGAAATGTCCATCCTGATGTCCCTAGGTGGGCTTCAAGCCAGCGGGGGGGATCCGCACAGCGCAGGAGTCTCTGGTGTGGCTGACCCTGATGAAGGAGGAGCTGGGGGACGAGTGGCTCAGCCCGCACCTCTTCCGCCTGGGGGCCAGCAGCCTGCTGGCAGACATCGAGAGGCAGGTAGGGACCGCTCGGGACTGCACGCACGTAGACACACACACGGACACACACACACGGAACCACAAGCTGAGGTGCGCAGGCGCACAAATACACAGGGACGCAGATACCGTGTCCCATCGCACACGCTCTTTTTATTAGATTTTTTTTTTGCACGCATTTACGAACATAAACCCTTAAGCGGAGAGAACACATGGAGGACCTTTTAGCACGAGCCTCATAATGTAGCCAATGATGACTAAAAGCATAGGCGCTGATGGGGAGATGGAGGGAAAAGTAGAAGGAAGTGGTTGTTTGAGGTGAACGTCAGTTACGGTTGTTAAAGTTTAGTACCACACTTTCCTTGACTTTTGATTTCCTTAGCTTTTTAGAATTAGCGGTGCCTTTGGTAAGAGGTCGATAAGTACATTATTATCATCCCTTATTTGCCGTCTGGTCTCTCTCTCCTCCGAAGGTCTACCATTACGTGACTGGACGTTATGCAGCCTATCACGAGCTGCCCATGGCTTGAAACCGTCTCGGACAACATGACAACATCAACCTCAAACTCCTCAACCCAGCTTTCACTTTTCAGATGACAATGTTACACACACAGACACCTAAACTGAGGCTTCAGAATTGCTACTACAGGGGTTGTGAAAGGATATTATCTTGTTTTATGAGAATGTGACCAAATTACGTGAAGGAATGACAATGGGTTGAATACATGCCTACATGTAGTTTTATTGTAATATTTCACTTAATGTTCTGTGCCTTGGCATGCTACACGTGAACCAGTGTAGCTTCAGTATGTCAGTTGTCATACAATCAAATGTGAATGAGTAAGTCCTTTATGACTAATAAAAAAGCGAATGACTAGAGAGAGAAGCGGATGTAGGGTTGTTTAAATAATCATATAATATCAACATAGAACAGTATTCAACGATACCCAATTCACTTTTGTTTGATTTGAGTAATATACGTACAAAAATGTGTTAGGAGAGATCCAGATGTTGACAAAGGCTGATAAATAAAGACCCGAATCAGTGATGGTTAATCTGTATGCGTTCTATTTAGGGACTTATTTAATGCAAATAATAACTTTTGTTAGGGTTAGGGTTTTTTTTTGGCACCACTTTACCCTGCTCATATATTTCAGCTAACATCCCCCAAGGCTTATGTACCCTTTATCATGAACCAGATCTGCTGTGTTCTGACTGAATATTCATGGTGTGAATGATTCTTAGTGCTCCCACCTGTACCCGGGACAGCAGTGGAATATGTTACTGGGCTTCCTTTGGTCTAATTTCATTAGTGAGAGGCCTCGTGAACAGAGCGGTGTTGGGGATTAATTAGGGGTTAAGTGAGTTTAAATGATGTGATTGAACAGCTCACAAATTCGAGGCTTCATTTGAAGATGGAAAACTTTCTTCTCCTTCCTTTTCTTCTTTAATTAAGATATCACAGGCCCTGACCTTGACTGGAACAGAGGATAAAGCAAGTGAATTAATTGTGGAATGGGATACGAGGCGTCGGAGGGACTGAGCAGGTTGAGTGGAAAACTTAGGAGGGTGTGAGAGGTAGAGTCAGGAGAGATTGGATGGGCTGGGAATAAGAATCAGTGCTGGGTGAATTTATGCTAGTTAGGATTTCCCCCGCCGCAGAAGAGTAATCCCTTTGTACATGGATTCTCTGCAACTTGACTGAATGAATGACCTGTTCTAAATAATCAAATAAACGCTTTAGTGTCAAGAGCACATGTCCATTATCTATGCTGGTTATGGTGGTTCGATGACAAGTAAGATTTCCTCTAACTGATTTCCCTGGCAGGAGCCATAGCTTAAGTGGATTTGATGAAGTGGCCAGACATTAGTTACAGGTTGGAGCCACTATGGTGGAGAAAGAGTGCTTTCTCCTTTTAGTGTCAGGCATAGAGCGCGGGAGAGGTGTGAGTTAGAGTGATGAGGAGCCAGGACTCTGGCTGCTCCTCACCTTGCTAGGCTGTGATGGATTAGCTCCACTTACATAAAGGCATGTAGATCATCTCAAATCTAGACCATCGGGCGGCACCCGCTCTTTCTGATAAGACGGTGGAGGAATGGAGGCCGAACCCAGATTGATTCACCCGTCGGTCCTTCCAGAAAGCGAAGGAGAAGGGGTGTGTGTGTGTGTGTGTGTGTGAGGGAGGGAAATAGACAGTTGAGGAAGAGAAGGAGATAGAGAGATAATCCCTCTAACTCAAGTGATTACCTATTGGCAAGGTTCAGTCCGATTTCAGGGTCATGCTAACGAGTTGCATAACTTTGGTTAAAGAACGGCACCTGATCAACGAACATCAGGGGTGTCAGGAAGTTAAAAGCCAAAAGCCATATGGTATGTGAGGAACAGCAAAATATGCTTCAGAGGAGACTCACTGGTTAGTAAGGTGAGCTGAGTTGAAGTGAATTGGCTAGTCTGCTCATGCTGCTGAGCAGTGCACATTGAGCGTCTGGAAGGCAGCGCTACACCAACACACCCAAGCAAGGGCCGAATTTGTCAAAAGGCCGGAACGCCAGTCGCTCACACCTGACAAATCGGCTCGCTCAGATTGATTGGTTTTCTGTTGTTTTATTCATCAATGTTTTCCCCCCCCCCCACCCTTTTTTTGTTGTTGCCTGGAGCCGATGTGAAAAACGACACACTGCTGGGCATGTGGGCCTGCAACGGAGTGTATGGGGGAGAAATGAACGGGCCTTGGTGGTGTCAGTAATGCCTCGACTATCCATTATCAGACGGGATTCAAATTTGTCATGCCATTTGTGGGTCCATAACTTGTCTCTAAAGCAACACATTGTATATGATTTTATAAATTACCAAGCAGCGAGCTGGTGTGTGTTCTGGCTCACGAGGGTTGGCTGAGGAAATATATCACTTTGTGATTGATCCTCATACTGTTTGGGGGGTATCATTTCAAAGTTGCTCAAATGTGTGGAGAAAAAAATGATGCAAGGAAATTATTGATTTAAGAGACAGACTACTATATGTGAAGTTAAAAGGTAGGTGTTTGAAATGTAACAAGAGGGATCACAAGCAAAGTGAAAAATTGTAGCAATTTTTCATCTTCTCCCATGTTTCAACGATAATTATTCCTATTGCCAAATTCCCGGTGCATATGAGAAATGTGTCTTTTCAGCCCATTGCATGTTTTAATATAACGTCACCAACGTGAATAAGTGTAATCAGTAATTCAAGTATAAAAGCTTTGACGATACTTTTGATGAACCTCTCATTTGGGCACATCCATTCCTCAGCCACCTCCTTGTCTCCCCTCCTCCAATGGAGCGATGGCAAAAGCCTAATGAGAAAATACGGGGAAATAAAAGGAAATGTTAATGTGTGAGATTGATGACCACCGAATATGTCCACGCCGGTCATCTGTGATGGAACGCTGCAGGCCATTATTGATTAGGGGTGTCTTATCAGCGTTAAACACATTGATTTGTCTCGAAAATTGTTCAGGGGAGGGAGACGCTGGCCTCATGCACTGATTTGACAAAGCGTGCTTAAAAGCCATTTGGCCTGGGCTGAAGGGGCCGATAAAGGGCAAAATAATCAAACATCACCAGATCTGGACTTGGGGAGAAATCGGGGGTAATATCAATGCGCCTGACTGGCTGATTCCATATTCAGGTGACATTATAGGGAGAAGATTACCTCCTCTACAAAGGGGTCAGGATAATCAACATTTCTCTTGAGTGGGCCAAAATACATGCCCGACCATGCAAGTCTGTACACCAACTACGGGAATCATACACGTTTTATCACAGGCAGCTAGAGAAATCAACCACTGTCATCAAGTGGGACTGCTCAGAGATCCAAGCCCATCCTAATTCAAGGTTAGGACAGATGATGCAGAGAGAGAATAATTGGCCCTCAGACGACAATGATATTAATGATACAATTAGAGCAGGCTTTTGGTGTCCTCTGTGGCAGAAACAGGTTGTGATAGGTGATACCCGGGGACTTCACTAGTGTCAGTCCAATCCTTCTGATGCCGGACTGATCCCCATAGAAGATCGAGGCGAGCATACACTCACACAGACTCATTTCCCATGGTGCACCTTCTCTTTGAGCGCTGACCTTGGCGCAGGGCTCCCTCGTGGCGGAGAAGAGATGGAATACATGTTTGAGAGATCAAAACGGACCAGGGATCACCTGTCTCCACAGACGTGGGACTGCAGAGAGTTCTAGAAATCTCTAATTCATTATACCTGTACATGTTGATTACTGCTGATCCAAAGCCACAGAATGTTAATTTTATTTGAAATTAAATGTAATAGCGGATAATTTATTATCAATATACCAGGACCAGTCCTTCAACTACCAGGACTGGTAGTTGAAGGACTTCTACATTGCTATAATTCAGAGCAAACATGTATTGACACTGTAAAACAAACACTGTATTTCTGCGTTCCAAAAAATCCATAGATTTCAGCTAAGAGCAAGATACAGCCTAGTCATTTTTAATTTAATGAACTGTAGTTAGATGTTTATTCTTTCACTCGTGTGAAACTAATGCTCGGAGCCATAGGACCAAGGATCAAGGTCAGATTCCCCACCTCAAAAAAACCTGCTTAAAACCTGCTCTGCATCCAAACTGCACCAGGAAGAAAATGATATGAAGTTTTCGAAGAAAGAAGGTATATTCAGTTATTTATTTATCCATCCGTGTGTGCAAACACGGTAGTCCTGCATTTCCTCCTGGACACACCGTAGCAATGTTCTCTGTGTGGGAAGCAACCTGAGGGGACGAAGGCTGTGTTTCAGACGGACTGCTTTCAACCTCATCCACATTCCATTCTCCCCACTGGCAGGTAGTGGGGTCTTTGCTGGGACCACTGCAGGGACAGACTTCAACCCAGCACTATGTTCTTGCTGCACAGGAGAGACCATTCCTTATCTATTTTGGATGATACTGACACAACCTTATGAAAGACCCTCTGGCCCCGGTGAATGATTGAGGTACTGTACACAGGCCAGATAGGGAATCAGGGAAAGAGAGAGGGAGGGAGGAAAGGAGAAAGAGAGAGAGTTGCAAGTTGCATAGTTTGAACTGTTCTGACCATCTGCCTTTAGGTATACCATGCCTCACTGGGAGAGAGTCAACACACACACACACTTCTTTTCACCGAAAGAGCCAAACAAATATGTTTGCGAGAGTGAAAGAATACATTCTTTGCTCTAGGACTAGCCCACCAACACTGGCGCAAAAAAAGAGCAAAAAAAAGAAATAGAAAAGACACTTTTTAGTGAGTAATATATATTCACTGCCCTGTAATGGGTCAATAGGATAACTACTTTGAAGGATGCACCACAGGGACAAAGAAGGTACATTTGTTTCATGGCCTGTAATACAAATCTAAAGGAACATGAACAGAATAATTGTTCGCAATCGGAAATCTCAATGGAGTCATCAGAGCTTAATCGGGAGCTTTTGAAGTGAAGGCTGACATTGGAGAAACTCAAGGGCAGGGAGGGAATGGAGGGCCAGTGAAGAAGGATAGGGCTTCATTCTGTTCAGAAATTATAAGTAGGGGTTTCAAACCTCAAAAGTTTCCAGAGAAGAAATGGATGGTGAAGGGAAGAGGGCGCAGGGCATTCTTGTAGTATGGGAATACCTGACTTTCTAAGAACTTAGGAGATCATTAAACATAAAACAACTTCTTCTTCTAGCGGACTGGGACACTGAAGGGGTCTAAACTACAAGGATCCAGCACTAGACCTTGTCGTTTCCTTGAAAACAGGACCATCACAGGAGATGGTTTATGAGAGTCGGTTTACCCCCCAATAGAGACCTTGAGAAGGAAACAAAAAACAACTCACTAGGCACACTGCAGCACATTATCTATGGTGCATTCGGCGGTTTGGCGCTATGGCGCTATGGCGCTTTGATGCCTGCAGTCTCCCCCCAATAGCATATAACACATTATGTGTGATGCTGATTGCCTTGTTGTGGTCTGGATCCAGCGCTGACTCTCAGTGCATGCTGGGTAAAACGGTAGGGGAGGCTGATTAGGGTTGGATTGCCCTTAAGCTCCAGTTAGCCCTATCTCGCCTCCCCTTGGTTTCTCCTCTTCTAAATTGGTTCCATTGTGTAGCCAGGGTTCCATTGTGTAGCTGGTCTAGGGTTCAATACAAGTCTTGATGCAATGACAAGCCAATCTCACACTCCCTCTTTAAAGTAATCCAAGTATATGCTGTGTAAAAACATATTCTAACCCTGTTAAACAACCTCAAGGTTTTTTGGGGGCAGGAACTGTCACATGAGCACAAAATGGCACACAGTGAAAAGAGGCCAAGACAGTAAAGAATAGTAACAACAACCAAAAAAATACAAAAAACTTGAATAAAACATTTGAGACTCTTTTTTACAGAGATATATTAGGAAATAACAAACTGGTAACAATTAAAATAATCCAATCCAGTGTGTGCATCTTTGGGGAATATAAAGAAAACTTTTTTTATCAATCAAGGCGATGACAGAATTGTCACAGGCGCTTTGATGTCGGTGGAGGGAAGCAGCCAGGGACCTCGATCGAGTAAATAAAACATGGCGCTTTACTTTGCCTGTGCCAGTTAATAGGGCAGCCCCGCTGATCAAAAGAACATTAGCTTTGATTAATCAATCAATGCCCCAGTGGCCCTCGTCCTGTCAATTGATCTCGCTGGCAGTCAGAGTGCTGCATAGAGGTCAGAACTCGAGTGGGTCTCCTCAGCATGTGAAATGTTCTCCTGTATTCTTCACACTGCGCCGCCTCCGCTCAAATCCGCCCGCATCGATTTCTCTCTCATTTCTTTCTTTCCTCCTCTTTAAAATGCTCTTCCGTTCAAAGGTTATTCATTTAGAGAGAGGGAGTTGACTCGTCCTGTAGTTCACCCACTGGTGTGGTGCTTTGATGACTGAACAATGGGCCCAGATGATTGAAAGCCCAAACATGAGATACATTTCAATAGATGAGTAATGTTGGTCCTCTTAATTGGAAGGGAGACAACAAACACGGCTGGCCTATGCAGACCCCCCCCCTACAACTTCACAATCCAAATATTGCAAATCACATTCAGCTCAAGAAGAAACTCAAATCTCTGGATACGTCTTGATCACTCTCTACCACGTCTCTTACAGTACTTTGAGTGACTCCTCAGAACATAGTGGGGGTGATGATTACCAAACAATCGCGCACATCCCATTGAAGTGCTCCATGGTTCCGTTTCAAAGAGTCGTAGTGTCTCTCCTCGCCCCTCTCGGTGGCATCATTGCTTTTCATGTGGCCTCGTTCTCTTGGCAAATGCAAATGAGCATAATTTCAAATGACAAACGAAAGTAAACTTTCTTTCCGAGTTGTGTGTGTGTCGAGTTCCCAGTGGGGGACATGGGAGCCAGAGAAATCCTGCTCTAATTCTGTCATTGTCAAAGTTTGACATAAGCGATTGTTCAGTCGCCTTTGTTGAGTGATACACTGCGTAATGGGGTCCCAATTCCTCCACGTTTTTATTTTTTTTATTTAGGAAAACTCAAGACATCTATTCCTTAAAGGGATGTTTGGTTCTGCTTATGCTAAATATTATAACATTCCTGCAGTGATGTCTTTTGTTTTCGGCTTTTATCTTTCCTCATGCACAGGAGGGCTTTACCTTTGCCACTGCACCATGTAACGGCATCTCGGAAATAATTTAAGTAGCCCTTTTTGAAAACCTAATACAAGTCAAGAGAATTCAGATTCAAGATCAAAGAGTGTCGCTTCGCCGCCACTGGGGCGAGGACTGACTTTCTCCAGCTTTCTACTCCATGATCAAGTAGGCTGTTTTGTTAAAAGACCTGTCCGGGTTCTCAGTGATTTGCCCACAAACACGGAACATGTCTGCATATTTACTGCCAGGTGCATGTGTGAACAGCAAATTAAGTGTCAAGTTGAATGATGTACTTCGATGGCGACCGCCACACAATGCCTCACATTATGTTGTGTCACACCGCCCAGCACTTTTATCACCATGAATAATTAAAATACTGTGTCAACAATGGTCATTTGTCCGCCTGTAACATTTCTGTAAATTGATGTGTGCTTGACTGGGGCTGGAGGCCAGCGGAGGAATATACATCACTGTGTTTCATTCCATATCATGGCCTTGCATATCATTTATGAGGTCACGCGCGAACTAGGGGGGAAAAGTTTCTCTTTCGACTGTTTCGTCTTTCTTCTCCTTTTCTTCTTTTCCCTGACATAAATCTCGGGAGGGAAAATTCTCAGAGAAGAACTTATTTAATTTCATCAGCACTCCTGACTGACAAGCATCATTACGGATAAAATTATCTCGGTAATTATCCTGCCCAAAGGAGATTGATATCCCTTTGTGAGTGTGGAAAGTGAAAGAGGGGAGGGAGAGAGAGAAAGAGAGAAGGAGAGAGAGAGAGAAGGAGAGAGAGGTAGGGTTCTCGAGGGGGCCGTGGGTACATTTCCGAGGAAGGAGGGAAGAGCTTTGTTAAAATAGCGCCCTAATGAGGCTCCGCCCCCCTGCTGCGTGGGGCCCTTGACGGCCTGAGCACCCAGAGTGCACGCTTTTGTTCTCCCAAGCGCCGGCGATGGGGGAGTGTTGCCGAGGCCGCTGCCGCCGTATACACCTTGGCCACTTACCGGGGCCCGCCGTACGCAATTATCTCAATTTGCACAGGGAGCCTCGGTGGCGTCGACCCAGCTCCTCGAGATTACCGCCTTGGTTTCCGCACGCGCTCACTCCCTACCTCCGACAACGCCGAAATAGTTTGATAATATGAGGTGGCGATACACGTGTGTGTGTATGTGTATGTGCTGGAGAGGTGGTGGAATGTTCGACGGTCTTGTTTCCGGATGATGCTGTCGCGGGGGTAGGTATGGTGGAACGGAATGGTATCATCCAGGTTGTTGCTCAAGACGTGAGAGAGAGAGATAGAGAGAGAGAGAGAGAGAGAGAGAGAGAGAGAGCACAAGACAATATGGATCTGCTGTTTGAAGTCACCTTCACACACCACCCAGGGAGCCACAGCCTCTACGCCAGGCCCTTTCACCATTCACCCTGCCTCGAACCAATGAAGAAAGGCCACACGGGGAAATGTCCTAATCCTATTCAACCTATCTATCCTCATCATGGATCTGATAGAGGACTAAAGAACCCTGCTATGTACTGCACTCGGCAAAGCCGTTTCGTCGTCAATCTATTTCAGAACGGCACCCCAACAAAAAAAAAACGCGGCAGTCAGGATGCCGCGTACGACATGATGTGTGCTCATTACAGTGTGGACAGACTCCTCGGCTAATGAGCGCTCGGGCCGCCAGATCGCTGGGGAGAGATCATCCATAAGGATGTCCTTCTGGTCCCTTCTAAAGCAGGCTCGGTTCTCGCGATGTGACGAAGAGCCTCTAATGCTATGTGAGGCCTCCTTATTATTCTCTAAACTCCACCGGCTGGCCAGATGAAGGGAGGAAGTAAAAGGCAGAGACGGAAGGGATGATGACACATCCCGAATCACTTAGAGCCTCGCGCGCGCACGCCTACGTGAGCGATTTAGCTTCCCTATTCACGTCCGCCATCAACCCCTTTTTCTTTCTTTCTAAAAAGGCTGCCCCGGCGAACGAGGGCCGTTCAGGCTTATCTATGCGTATCCCTCGCTATCTATTACACGCGTGGAGCGTTTCAATTATGGCGGTGTTTCATGACGGGGGGGCGGGGGGGGGAGCGTTGGCGGCGAGCAGAGGCGTTTGGCTGCGATGATTGAGTCATTATATCTTCATCATGTTCACGTCTTTGTGGGGCTCAGTGTATGTCCTTGCGGTTAACTCACTAGCCGTGTCCGGCACTCACCAATCCCATGCCGCAAACGCGTAGACAACGGCTCACCTTTACCGTGATTGGGTTATCAACTGCATCCTCTGACATCAAAGGTTGGAAAGTCCACCCATACTTTGAATCAATTCCCACTCGGTTTCAATTGACGACATCATGTATATGTGTATGTGTGTTGCTCTGAGGACCACAAACCAAAACCTGGACCCCCTGGTCCTTCAGAGAATTCCCCTTTCAAAAGGCCTCTGACCTTCAAACAGAGGATGTCATTGCTTTTGAATGCCGTCAGATGGGAAGGACTTCAAGGAGAATATCCAGCACTTTCCAGCACGGAGCATCTCCTTCATGTTAGCTCGCAATCCCTTACCTCCAACAAACCCAGACACACCGTGGTGCCATATCCTGTCTTTCTGTTTAGCCTCTGTGGTCAAACCCACGGAGGCCGGTCCAGGCTAGGTCGAGTAACTACAGGGCTTTCAGAGGTCGGGTGATGTATTGGTGTATTGGTGTATTGGTAGTTGGGAGATGAGACAAAGCCTGAAGCGGCTTGCCTAATGAGCAGCTGTGTGGCCCTCATTAAGAGAGCAGAGCAACCGCTGATCCTTAATGAGCTTCTTCATTAGGAGCCATTTGGAAGGGAAAGGTCCACGGGTAGCTTGTCTCAGGATCCCAAGGCTTGCCCTGCACACGCACAGGGGCCCGCCACCTCCATTAGGGGGAGGCCATTATGCACATAGTTAGCATGTACGTATGTGTGAGAGACAGCGAGGGGAAGGTGGAGGGGGGGTAGACTACGGTGTGAGAGAGAGAGCGAGAGAGCGAGAAAGATGGGAAAGGGGTATAGATAGTATGTACAGAGAGAGAGAGAGAGAGAGAGAGAGAGAGAGAGAGAGAGAGAGAGAGAGAGAGAGAGAGAGAGAGAGAGAGAGAGAGAGAGGGAGGGAGGGAGGGAGGGAGGGAGGGAGGGAGGGAGGGAGGGAGGGAGAAAGGGAGGGGTAGAGTGAGACTCATCATTAATGAGATGGTGTGTATGTGTGTGTGTGCCAGCGTATGCACATGTGACTCTTCACCACGAGCTTACGTGGGAGTGACCCTATCAGAGGAGGGTACTGCAACAGTCGAGTGCACGGATAAGATGAGGTACACACAGTTGCTAAAGCAATAACATGCACTGGATCCGTTGGTAGGCAGATACTAGACTTCCCACACCCCTAATAAAAGCCAAAAAGGTCCTCCACGAATCACTGTTTCGATTTTTACGTTGCCAAGCCAAAGCAGAAGCATAATCAAGTAAATTCTTCACTGATGCTCTGTCTGTGAAATATTGTGGCCACAAATTCAGGTCTTGGTTGGTCATGATTATCCAGACCACAGCCCCTGACATAAATGGAATGGTTCTAGACCAGAGTTGGTCTACTCTACTTGGTGCCACTCTGGAACCAGTATTCCGAGGTGGGACTTTTTTTTGCTATTGAAATGCAGAGAACTGGTTTAAGATTGGGAACTCCGAAACAGCCCTCAAACTGCCTTCAAACTGCCTTGGGGTATGGAAGGTGTTTTCTGTCAAACCAGCATGGGACTGGTGTCTATCTCACACCTACACCTCTGTGTGATCTTGATCAAACGCAAACCCTATACGACAAGTTAATCACTCCATATCTAGGCTCTATTCCCTCCAGGTTTGCGTGGACGCATTCACACTCATCAATCCTGCCAATCAGGGTCACCTTCCAGACCCTGATTGCACTGCGCCAAATTTACTGCGCCCCACTGTACCTACGCGATCCCGTGCACTCAGCATTTCACCAGCATTGATTGGCCAGCCGCCGAGCATGTGACAGCACTGAAACTAATGCGGACACCGTCGCTGATCAATAAAAAAATGTATGTGCCTGAAACCTAGGAGGCATTCCGTAATGAAATCAATACCCGTGCTTGGCTTTTGGCATTAAGATCATTGGCCGGCCTGTTATTTAGTCATTGTTGTCCTACAACCCAGTGTAAGCTGGCTACCATAAGAAATCGATGGCTCGGTGTCACAGCCAGCATCCCAATTACTGGTGAGGATACTGGTGGGGGGATCAATGCAAGTGTTTGCCATTACAGGTCCTTGTGGGAAATCACACTACATAATTTTTTCTAGGGCTTATCCTGCAGACTCACGTCGAAAAAAGCACGATCATTGTGATTCAGAAATGTTATACAGCCACCTGTGGTATTCAGGTTAGTTTTCATTTGAGAAAGAAACTTCTGGGAGGTTTGGATCTAAAGGTAGTTGGCTATGGCTTGAACTACAGTCTGATAAACATGGTGGATATGGTATGATGGCTTAGTGGGTGAGTTCATGTGACACTACATCACAGTAAACATATACACTGTGATGCTTTATCAAATGTGTGATATGGGTCTATCTTTACAGGAGATCACAAGGCGTCATTACATTTCTCTTGAGCCAGCAGTGAAACTTCCTTTTAGCATATTTCTTCAACAGCCAACACTGTTTCTCGATCAATATGTAAGAACCTTGACCGACCTGAAGGTCAGTCCTAAGGGGCAGTACAGCACAGTCCCTAGACGACCAAACTCCCCTTATTGACACAGAGGGAATAATAGTGAAGCAAAGACAACTGGATGTCACCAGACTGCAAATAGATTTAGTTGGATTGAAAAAAAAGAAGAAAAGAAATCTGTCTCTTCTAAGCTTGTCGACTGTCGTTATCGTCGTAGTTGGAGATGTATCAGCATGTCATCGGGAGAACAAACCCTGAGGCAAAACAGAGACATTCCCAACATTCCTACTTCTCACAGGCAGGCAGGCACCTCTCACTCCTCACCTTAACAAGACATATTCTACACTCCCAGAACCGTAAATACATTCCCACCTATCTGCCAGGTTTATTTGCGATTTCCTGAGGAGAGGACTGGGTTGAAGTGTAGAAATAACGAGATTTGGCTCTTTAAAATCAGTTTTCCCACCTACCTCAGTATATCAAAGCACAGCAGACTGGCAAGATGTCACTCTTCACTCAAGCAGAGAAAAAGGTGTTGTCTGCACCTAGTAGGCATTGCAAAAGAGCAGAGACATGCCACGCGGTTGATTAGAGCGCTGTCACAGGTCTTTTTCAGAAGAGAATGGTGTTCACTTTGCCCAGCTGGAGTCTAGACAAACTAGACAAACAGACTGTACAATTTGAGTGGATGTAAAGGAAATGAGAGATTCTCTAAATGATAGCTCTTAGGCAATGTTATATTTGTATACTTATATTGGTTTTGGTATGAATCTGGTCTTGGCTTCAACTGTTTTGTTGTTTTATAAGGCCCCTCCTGTTTCTGGACTTGCATTCACCTCAAGTATTTATACAAACGATGTAAAAAGTACCTTAAATGCTTGTCATTTTCTGCATTGTTGGTACGATTGTTGTGTCAAGGCAGTAATCACTGTATCGTGCTGATGCAGTATGAGTTGAGATTTGTGAAGCTAGAGCAGGTGGCAAGGCAAACACAAAGGATCATGCCACCTGTATTGACTGTTTGTCATGGTGACTCAGCATTGGCCGAATGCTCTTTGGAATCAACCTGAGTCACAGTGATATCAAACTAGGAAAACTGTTTACCTTCAATAGTTTTTCTGGGGCATAGAACAAAAACACACACTTGATTGATTGTAAATACTGTACAGACGTTTTCAGATAAGCTATATATATATATATATATATATATGTCTAAAGCTGCTATCAAACCAGTATGAAGCAACTTAAAAAGGTGGAGTCACCCTGTCTCCAAAAGTTGCGCAATACAATGATGGCCTTAAACCAAGTGTCTCAGTGACACTTCTTCCTGTGTCAAACGTGAACAGTCCGCGACTCTGACTTCCTGCTGACATTTGAAATCAAGGATTCAAGCAGTAGGTATGATTGTTTTTTTTATATATATAAATTATACTTTTAATTTCTCAACAAAAGAAGGTCTATGAAGTGTGGGCGGGGCCAGACGTACAGTATCACCAAACAATCGCGCAAACTGTATGCTCAATACAAAACATGGTTATATTATTTTTTACAGGACAACAGTAACAGGCTATTTGTAATTGAATGTTTGTCTAACAGTGTCTTTAGATTGGCCCAGACCTACTGCACGCGTTTATAGTGGTTTGCATAGGCTATTTGTAAATATCTAAATTTAAGTCATTTTTAGCCCTAGAGAAGATATCCCGTTTGAGCATGTTGTTTTTATAGGCTACGAATTTGTTTTACTGTTGTTGTTTTTTTACGATTCAAGCTTGGGCTATATTGTCTTGTTTGCTGTTTTTATTTTGAAACTGATATCTGTACTACCCATGATCGCATACAGTCCAACAGTCAATTGAAAGCACATGAAACGTATAGCACCCCCCAAGAGGCACACGCTTAGTATCTGTTGTAATTCTGCAACATTAAGATGTGGTTTGTGTTAAATTAGTTTTCAAATAACGGATTCCAGCCGTTTATTTAATGGAGTTAGAGCTGCTTACAGTGAGCTATAGTGTTAGGAAATGGTCATGCTCTGACACCGAATGGTGGTAGCTATCTAAGCTCTAACATATTTGATGTTTTTTAACTAGATTTCCAATACATCTAAAATCATCAGTTTATATGTCCGACCATCATTAGCTGGGATATGCTACAATATTTGACCTGTGAATTCAGACCAACGCAATGACACGATTTTAGGGTTCTGCAAACACAGCCACATAGCCCATGCACACATAGCCTGACTAGTGTTTGTATTGATGCAATTATTTTGCATTGTGGAAAGCATAAAATGATTGGTTCTCAAATGATGAACTGTTCATTTTAGCCTATGAATTTATCAAAAGAAAGTTTTGGTTTGGCTCGTACTTTGTTCAATGAGAGGATGCATATGTTACAGTAAATTAAAATAAGAATAATTCACTGTAGTCCTAAGCATGTAAAAGAGGTAACTCCAAGCAGGGGGAAACTTGAGGGTTCATAAGCCCTATTTTTGTGTTTCAGGTTAAAGAGACTAAGAAGAGTGAGCAGCCATGGCACATCTAATTGACAATGAGGTTTTCCTTGCCTTCTCCACTTACGCCACCATAGTGATCCTGAAGATGATGCTAATGGCTCCAATGACAGGGTTCTTTCGTTTTAAAAACAAGGTATACTTTGGACTTGGGACCAAAATGTTGCTACTTAAATGTATTGCTGCAAATTATACTCACTTTTGAAACTGGCATCATATTGGGCTGTTTTCTTTCACATCTTCCGCAAAGGCATTTTCAAACCAGGAGGACCTTTGGTTGGCTAAGAATCCAGAGGAGAAGAAGAAGATGATGCGGCCCGACGATCAGGTGGAGCGTGTTCGGAGGTAGGCCTGCACCGTAAAACAGACCATGTGACCAGTTGGAATTTCATGTCACCTTAACATGCCTGTCTATCCAGATGCCACCAGAATGACCTGGAGAACATAATTCCCTTCATCGTGATTGGCATGCTCTATGCCCTGACTGGTCCGGACCTGGCCACTGCTGTGCTCCACTTCCGGGTCTTTGTGGTCTCCAGGATCTGCCACACGGTGTCCTATGTGCTGGTTCTTCCCCAGCCCAGCAGAGCTCTGTCCTGGGTCACGGGCATGTTCGCCACCTTCTCTATGGCCTACAAGGTCCTCAGCCCCCTCCATCTTTAAAGGCCACATTTTGTCTTTGGGATGACACCTGTGCACACACACCCTTCCTAACATGACTCAGACACACAAGCTTCATTTATAGTACATCAAATTAAAGTATATTCATTCAAATTCTCATTCATTTTGTATAAGCAGCAAAGTTATGTGACGTTACAGCAGAGTTAAAGATACAATAGGTAAGATTTTTTCAGTAGTCTTAAAACAATGACTGATTTATGAAGCAGCCCACTACATTCCAGACAATTATGTCCCAGCCATCCTGTTCCAGGCAGCCAATCGCATTTGACTAAGGTGACTTTCCTTGTCTTATTTTGTGAAACCAGTGACAGTTAAACTCGAGCTGGGTGAACAGGCTAAACAGGAACCGGGGGCGCTGTTTCTCATACTAAATGTATTTTCTACTATTACCTTGAGCAGCTTTAAATAAACATATAGACATTCAATATTATTTTTGTGTAGAGTCATTTTTCAATATATCGAGACCCACAGCACTGAAGTGTGATTACACTACACATTTAAAAAGTAGGCAGGATTTGGCAGCATTTCAGTCTCACCAGCAGACTGCGCAAGTAAAATGTGAGAAAAACCTAGAACATCCGAGATGTATGTGTACCTTGGACAGAATCGCCCACAGTAGCACTTCCGGGTAGTTTTGTACTGTTCACTTTTCTACGAGGACTTGTAGAGAAGGTAAGCTTATTATTGTTCAACTTTTGCAATCAAGTATAACTTGCAGGTATTTTTTACGCACTGTATTCTGGGCGACAACAATCGGCCCTGCAGAGAACGGTTTGAACGTACCGCCTACCCTTTTCCTTCTTTTACGGAGTTGCCTAAAAGAATATTCCGCAATTGGCATTAAATCGTCAATGAAAACTTAGTAAACAAATAACCCTAACTTTCATTCCTGATACGTAGGAATGATCAATGGTTGTAGTTAATGTTGCGTTTCCTTACAGGTTATCAAAACCTTGCTAATCCTGCAACTACTCTACAAAGAGAAGCAATAGGAGTCACTTTTTGATTTATTGATGTCCTGCAATGATAACGCTTTTCACTGCATCTTCACTACAACCAATAATATCTTAATAGCAATTTGTATTAGCCTATAACCTACAGCACACAAAGAGGAATGTTCAGATTACAAACCCTAACACCCTACTTTTTCAGTCAGCTACATTGCATGTTGCTTTTTCTCCCTGCTCTCTGGAGCATAATTACAGAGAAAAGATGGCAGAGCTGACCCACATGATTGACAGCGAGGTCTTCTTGGCCTTCTCTACCTACGCCACCATCGTCACCCTGAAGATGATGCTCCTGTCTCTTCTGACCGCCTACTTCCGCCTGACTAAAAAGGTTCCACTACCGAAGGCTTTCGTCCTACGATTGGGATATACATGGAAACATGCGCCGAGGTCTACGTGGCTGTCAGCTAAAATCTCTCCCCGTCTCAAACCAACTCCCTGCAGGTGTTTGCAAACATGGAGGACACCAGTTTGGCCCACTCCACTGAGGACAAGAAGAAAATGATCCGTGTGGATCCAGACGTGGAGCGTGTGCGGAGGTATGGGACCCAGTAAAAGCTACTAATGATGACTAATAGAACAAGTCTCTGGCCGTAGTACACTACCAATGCAGAGTCATATTACCGATGCCATCTTAATGATGATAAATTACTTAACTAGCGTCATTACGCCTCATTCTCTTTTTCTTCAACATTCAGAGTGCTTGCTTAAGGATAGTAAGTAGCTAGGTACTTGCAGATGTCATATCAACATATCAATGTTATGTCTTTCTGTCTCTCTTCATCTCTATCTCCAGATGCCACCAGAATGACCTGGAGAACATCGTTCCCTTCATCGTGATTGGCCTGCTCTATGCCCTGACTGGCCCGGACCTGGCCACTGCTGTGCTCCACTTCCGGGTCTTTGTGGTCTCCAGGATCTGCCACACAGTGTCCTATGTGCTGGCTCTGCCCCAGCCCAGCAGAGCTCTGTCCTGGGTCACAGGCATGTTCGCCACCTTCTCTATGGCCTACAGGGTTCTCAGCACAGCACTCTTCCTCTAGAGACATCAGTCCTGTGATGGGATGGAGGCCTACAAAGGTCTCTTCCCTCTTGTGACCCAACTGAATGTGCTTTAAGAAGGAGCATGCTTTTCAGGATTTCAAAAGTTTGAGGGCATTGCAGCCTGCATCAAAACCAGACCTGTAAAGTTCAATCATGTGAAATACCTTGTTTTGTACTTCTCTAGACTATGATCTAAATCAGGCTAGTCCTGAAGTACACAGCCCAACCACGGCATGCACTCAAGTGGTTTGATAATACTCCTATGTTATTTGGTCAAAAGAGAATATTACATGTCTGCGATCTGATTAGTAATGTTATTTGTCAAGTTAAACCATGTGTCCTGTATGAAGTGCAGCTCTCATGCCTCTGTCTTGGGAATTCCCATTCCCAGATCCTCTTCATTTTGAAAGGGCATAGCGTAGGTCATTTCATCCATTTGTGGCAGAACCTTTTTAGCCTTTTTTAACATTAATTTACAGAAACGTGTAGAACTTAGAGGCAGATGCCCCTGGCCAGCCATGGATATAGTTTTTTATTCAAAATGAAAACATAATAGAAGTTGATACATAAAGTTAACTTTTCTCAATGTTAGAGTGTGTGAGGCAAATGTGTGCTCAGCCAACTGAAAGATAACACAATGTATGAAACATTAAAACCCCTGGCAACAGCATTCATGGGGTTCCACTATCTAACCTTAGTGTATGTTTAATAATACACAAGCCTAACAATGAGGGATTTTAATATTGCAAATGGTATTGATTCATTTATTGGTTAACTAAAAAGTAAACAATTTTCTCCCTTATGTCTGCAGGAGAACTGTGGCACACACACGCACGCTTGAGTATTGCTTTTCTCCCAATGCTGTTGTCCTCCCTTCAAGGGCAGCCAGAAGCTGTGATCATCCATGTCAAGGCCACCGGGAGCCAAGTCCTCCCTGAACCTCCTAATAAAGTTACTTTCAGTGATCCTTTATCCCTGAGGTATTTATTTTCCCCACTAGAGGGAGACATTTTAAAAGTCAACTGATGGTGTGTGCTCATTAGTAGTTATTTAAGTACCAGGTGCAGATCATAAAAGTGCCTCAGCTCTGGCAATTAACTTCATTAGCTTGGCTAAAACATTCTCCAGCACAGCCACCATAGAGCTTTTATTTCATTTCCTACCGACGCCCGGTGAAGAAAAACATTGCACTGAAAGTCAAAGTATTTATGCCTAAACAATCTTAATATAAAAACCAATTCATGCCACCTGAATCCAGGCAAAACAAACCATATGTTTAGCGATCCTTCCTAATGCCTTACAAAATATACCGTAGCAGTCTCCTTTGCCTTTCGCTCATGTAAGTCAAAACAGTGGCTACAATTTTCAGTGTATGAACGTGCACCTGCCAGATGGTGCTATGATGAATGCTCACTGCCACAAATATGAAGGTGACTGGCGTCAACACAGCATCACTCCGCCCCAAAGTACTCCAACCCATGGGCGGGCACCGTAAGTGGTGGAGGGACCTCACCATGAAGGCTATGCTGGCTGCTGGCGGGCTCTTTGCATGCGTTCCTGTATAAGCAGGAGTTTTATGGAAGCTCATTTGTTCTGGGCCCTTGCCCCTCCAGGGTCTCTCATTCCTCAGACAAGTCAGGCATTTCACAGCAGGGGAAAGAACTGACGGAGCACCCCAAATATGGCCTGTTACTAACTACCTTAGACCCACCCCTGTCACAATTCATCTGGCCCTAACCTGTCATTGACTTCTCTGCGTGTGTGTGTGTGTGTGCTATAATTTGCAAGACTATTCTGCATCCACCTGTTTTTTTCTCTGTCTCTGTGTGTCTGTCTGTGTGTGTGTGTGTGGTGTTTGCATGTGAATACAATATCATTCCTCTCTCCATCCGACTCCTCCACTTCATCCATACGTACAACCCATGCATCTCATCAACTCCATCCAACCATTCAGCGTCTGTATCTATTCCTATCTGCCCACAGCTGAAGAGCCTCTCTCTCTCCCCATCTGCTGTGTCTGTGTTCCATTAGCTGTCATATCTCTCAGATCGGCCCCGTGCCTTATTGTTCAGCTCGTTAACCGTACAGGGGCTTAATTAGGCACAACTTCAAAGTCGCACTCCACACCGGCGCCGAGGTGAGGCAGAGATTTATATCATACAGTACAGCGCTACCTCGGGTGTTGAAAAATTAATGAACGGTTAGAAGAAATCCGACTTACGGCTGGCGCAAAGAATTATGAATCAGTCTTTTACCGCCAGGTGGACATTTTGAGGCCATGTCTTGATGGCAGCAGGGGGTTGAGGCTATGTATGGACTTCTATTCAGTAGCTGTCCCGCCTTTATCTTGAAACTGGATTAAGATGTCACTCAAGCACACGAGAGCACATTCTGTACTTCCTCCTTCTATATATAAAAAAAATTTAGGAGTCACAATGGACCCAGACCTTTCGTTTGAGTACCATATTAAGCAAATTACTAGAACTGCATTTTTCCATCTACGTAATATTGCCAAAATACGAAAATTTCTCTCAAAGGATGATGCCGAAAAACTAATACATGCATTTGTTACGTCCCGATTGGACTATTGCAATGTGTTGTTCTCTGGCCTCCCAATTACCCACCTAAAATTTTTACAGCGGGTGCAAAATGCTGCTGCTAGACTATTGACCAGAACAAGAAAGTTTGATCACATAACATCTACTCTTGTCTCTCTACACTGGCTCCCTATCCAAGCCAGAGCTGACTTCAAAGTTCTACTACTAACCTACAAATCTCTGCATGGATTGGCACCACTGTACCTCTCCGGTCTCCTTGCACCCTATTGCCCCGCAAGGACACTTAGATCTCAAGATGCCGGCTATCTGGTGGTTCCCAAAATTAAGAAAAAAACAGCTGGAGGTAGGGCGTTCTCATATAGAGCGCCTCTTCTCTGGAATAAACTACCCGTCTCAATTAGGGAGTCTGATACTGTTTCGACGTTTAAAATTAGGTTAAAAACGTTATTGTTTAGTCAATTCTACGACTGTTAAAGGTAAGTATGTTACTAGTTGGAGGCAACGGGGGACGGGTTGTTTCCATCCTTATTCTTTAAGTATAACTTATTTTAGAGTTATCTTCCCCTGGAACAGATTTCATGTTCCAAATGAGGGGGGCTGTCGCTGTCTTGGTGTGTGGGGTTGCATCAAATTCCCCTTTTTTGCTCTGTTAAATTGCTGCACCAGTCCACACTTGACCGGTGGGGATCTCATTCTATTATGACTGTAACTGTTAGCTGCTCCTGGCATTCTCTAATCCCTGCTCTCCTCTCTCTGTCCCCCCCCACACACATCCCTTGTGGTGTGGGGGGTTTGAGTTGTCAGCACCTGCCTGGTCGTCGGTCAGCCAACGCTGGACCTGGTCGCGAGTCTCCCGCTCCTGTCCTACATCTATAAAGTTGAATAATGGATTTTGGTGTTTTAAAAACCCATCGACACTGTATGACTATGTTTAGCCTGTGTTCTGCTCCTCTCTCCCACCAACCGTCTCTGGAGGAGGGGATCCCTCTCTGAATTGCTCCTCCCAAGGTTTCTTCCATTTTTTTTCTCCTGTTGAGAGTTTTTGGGGAGTTTTTCCTTGTCTTCCTTGAGGGTTTAGGTTGGTTGAGGGGCAGTTCTATGGGCATATGTGAAGCCCTCTGTGACATGCTTGCGTGTAAAAAGGGCTATACAAATAAATTTGATTTGATTTGATATAACAAAGCAGAGCTGTGTCATTACAATATAATGGTTCTCCAGAATTCTTTGCCCACCTCAGGAAAGAACTTTCGGTAGCCACCTTAAGCACTTGGGTCCTCATTGCGTCACACACAAACTGGCAATGTACAGTACTGAACGGCCCTACAGGCCCAGAACACCTTTTCCTTTACACACACACACATGCTCAATCTACACATGCAGACACACACACACACACACACACACACACAACAGTCTGACACAGACTGACCCCCATGGCTAAATGACTCCTTTTCATATGTTTCAATCTGTGAGCTAAGCGTGGCTGGGGTCAGCAGATTGCTTATGCTGATCCCAATGATTGGAGTGCAGGTGATTACCATAAGCAATTTAAATGTTATTGATTTAACCTCCTGCACGCTGTAATTGAACACCTATGCCAAGCCCCCTACCTCTACCCTTTCCCCTTCTGTCTCTCTCTCTCTCATTCAGATTCATTTCTTACCTTCTCTAAGATCTCAGCATTCCCAGCCTTTCTATTCTCAGTTCGCTCTCTTTTGCCAAATTTGGGCCTTTTTGTTAGCTCTGTTGGCTACGGAAGTGGTGGAAGACCAAGCAAAAGTCATTTTGCCACAGTAACAATGGAACTGGTCAATTAACAACTAGCCAGGGATAATTGTGTGTAGACTTGTGCATATGTGTCTTCGTGTTTTCTTTCTTTCTTTGGTATTCATAAAAATCTTTTTCTGATAATTTTCCTCTTCAATAGCATGGTAATACTATTCACTAGCTCTCAACATAAAAGCTTAATTTCTTACTTAATTATAATTTACTGCCTTTAGATAACATGGACTGAGTGGTTGTAAATTACAGCCTGAAATTGACCAAAAAAAAGTACCACACTGACAATTTTTCATTAAAACATTCCCAAATCTGTTTTCATATCTTCTTCATTATACTCAACCATAATGGAGAACTAGATTTGGTCCTCAGATCAATTAATAAAGGGAGCCAAACTCCACCTGGGAGACACACTCGCGCATTCTCCATTTTTCATCAAGCCCCTACCATTCCTCTGGAGGAATCGCAATTTCTTGTTTTAATATTTTAGCGCTCTAACTTAAGCTTCGGAGTTCTCTCCAGGTAGCGCACTAGATCATCTTGACATTTCAAAGTACTGAAACCTTTGGAATAAAGTGTTTTTTATTAAATTCTATTCACATAATTTATGCTTGTCAGGCAACCCACCTTGGTGGCAGCTGGGGGGAGTTTGGGGAGAGGGAGAAGGGAGAGGGGGGGTGCCATATTTCATCATCCTCATCCCCTGAGAGAGAAGACCTCAGGGTGGCACGGCATGTGACGGGTCTGGGATGAGTCCTGTGGTAGACATGCAGCGTACCCCTCAGCTCATATGAACAGTCATTGTTTACTCTCTCGGAGTCTCTCCAGAGGAGCGTCTTGAGGAGCACATTCCTTACTGTACGTCTCTGTTGTCAATACCCAGACTCAGGCTCTGCCGAAACAGTGTTGTTTTAAACCGAGTGAGGAACCTCAGGTCTCCAAGAATGTCTTCATGTGGGTATCTGTGTTTCTGCCTGTGTATCACAGTCTGACCCCTCACCCCAGACCTTTGCTCACTGATCCCGTGGGCTCTGAGGTGAGCTGCAATGTAGCCCATGACCTGGTGCATCAAACATTGAGTATATCATGATGTGGACCACGCACACACACACACACACACTCGCACTCACACATACACAAAGGCTCGAGCCCGTCAGACCACACACAGCCACCACGGACAGAGCCTCTACGCAGAACATCTGCCAAACTGTGGCTGTACAGGGTCAAGATCAGGATGGATTCCTCTGGTCAGTCAATATCTGGACATGGGAGTGGTTAGCTTTGGACAAATATGATTAACCCTCTTTAACCTTTTGGTTTTGAATAATTTCCTTGTGAATAAGGGCCATGCGCCATGAGTGAGACAGGAGAACAAACCATCTGTGAGCAAATATACCTTTTGTTTAACTTGTTTTATAATGTAGGGGTCTAAATGGCTATCACAATCTGTTTGTATTAAACGTGATTACTAATGGAGACTATTAAACCTGAGGAGTATGATTCTCTTTGCTAGTTTTATGTTTATTGTGAGAGCAAAACTTGAAAATATTGTAGAGAAGTGAGTTTTAACAACTTCCTAACATTCATCAACCTTTGGTTGGGAAAAAACCCTCATTGTATTGATTCATGCTTTTATGTTTTCACACCAGTCTGTAGCTTGCTGTGACACTAGCACAGCAAACCAATAACCAATTTGCAGGGTTGTAGCATCAACATGTTTCATAGTTCCTGTGGGCATACCTGTAAGGCATATCTCCAATGTGGGGCCTTGCGCTGTAGCCAGGAATATGGAAGGAGATGATTTAACTCTTCTGCTAGCACCAACTACCTTGAGTGTTTGTCTGTGGAGAGCAGTGGTTATTGTTAACGCGTGTGACCACAGGGTGTCTGTATCTGTGTATGCGTGCGTCTACTTGTGTGCGTGTGCGTACGTCTGCATAAGCCATGACTCTCCCTTCCTCACACCTGCATTAATTAAAAGCTCACACTCCTCAGGGACAAAAACAACAGGCCTCTCAGCGGAACCAGCGCACACCTTCAGCGAGACGTCAACATGACTCCAATCAGGGCAAAGGAACAGAACGAGCTCCGTGACAATGCATAACGGACACACGATACTGCAACTGCAGTCGACAACACAACCAGGCAGGAACGCAGGCGAAGCAAGACTAGCACGGAGACCAACTAGAAACCGGGGCCTGAGCCCATGCCATTCAAGCAGCCCTGTTTGGAGTTAGTGTGTCTCTTGGAGGGAAAATCAATAACCTAGAGGCAAGCTAATTAACTGCAAATCATTCAGCCCCTGTTTCAGTGAGACATAAATGTCGCTGTTATGAGTTGCTGAGTTAATAATAGATAAATCTGCCCACTTTTATTAAACGAATAAAAAGCTGGCTTATCACGCAGGTCAGAGTTCGCCTAGCTGGAATGAGGATAGCCTGCTGAGCAATTATTTCTATATTAGATCATTAGTGATTTTTTAACATAAGTTATGAGGTACGGTACAAAGCCCTGTCGATATCAATTCAGCAACATTATACTAAATATAATTTGAAATGTTCCAAAGATAAAACACACACAAGAGCCTTTGCTTTAGTCGAAGAAAGTTACCCTGGTAGTAAGACCATGGGGCAGCAGTTCAAGACAAATTGCTGAAATGAACTTGAATTACCGCCAGTATGTCATCATTTGAGCATTAGGCTAGGTCTGGGTGATAGAAGCTTTGACAAATCTCTTACTTGTAGGCCGTGAGTCAGTACAAAATGATGTCAGTGTCTGAACAGTGTTGCCAGCCAGCCCACTGACAGATAAGATGGGGGAGTGGGATGAGGAGAAAAGCTGTCAGGGAAACGTTGCTCATACATTGTGAAAATGTCACATCTGCTGCTGGTGAAAGACCGGGACTCTGTCGAGGGGAGAGACCCCCAATCAACAGAGTAGGTGAAAGAGAGAGAGAGAGAGAGAGAGAGCGAGAGAGAGAGAGAGAGAGAGAGAGAGAGAGAGAGAGAGAGAGAGAGAGAGAGATGAGAGCGAGTGGCTTGTGAACTCAGTTTTCCTACCCTGTTAAAGTCCCACAGAAGGAGCCAGGGAAAGATGGAGGCACAGCTTTACACAGATTTATTCGGTCTCCACGTGGTGTTCTCAGACACTCGCCCTGTGGCGCTCGCTCGCCAATCAATAATTGAACAGACCGAGGATAATAGCTTCTACACAGACACCGCACACTTTCTGAGCATGGCCGAGCGCGAGAAAAACTCATTTGGAAGCTAAATAAATTGCTGCTCGGATTCCGAAAGGTTGCTTACCTGTCTCCTTTTCTGAAGGACGGGCAGAGCAGAGGTCTTGAGTGTGCACACATTAGCCCGGTCGCCGATTTCTTCTCCGCTGTTTTGCATACCTTGTGGGCGCTGCATTAATGCTGCATCTGTTTCCCTGCCCACTTCCTGTCGCAGTAATTCTTAAGAGTTTGACCCGATCCCTCATCCTGCAGATTAAAAAATATGCTCGCTCAGGCCAGGTCCCCAAGGCGATGCCCAAGTTGCTGTGGACAGAGCTGCTCATCCCATAATGAGATAGTGAAATACTGTGGCATAACTCCTCAGCAACACGGCTGGCAACCACCGACAGTACCGACAACGGGCTGAGGCATGGAGGGCTTTGTGATTCTGAGGGGGTTCTGGTGGAAGCTGTGCTGTGTTCTTTGGGTTGACGTGTTGTGTTGCGGTGTTTGTGCGTTGTGTGTTGCTGGCGTGAGCTGTTTACGTGTCTTGGGTTTCTGTAGGTTGTTCCATGTTGGTTGTGGGTTCTGGGGAGACCAGATTGATGAACCTGCAATGTCTTTGGGATAAGACGCAAAGTAAAAGCATTGAAGTTTCTCTTCTGTGAGAGTTTGGTTTAGGTTGGAAAAGCTTGTATTATGTTCTCACCAAGGGCTTGACACACTGTTCCCCTGTCATTTAAAAATGTTCAGCACTCTAACTGATGCACTGGAACACTTCAGACACAATAATAGGTGCCGAAGACTCTTGCATAACCTCACTTTGTCGCTCCCTCTCAAAGAAGGGAGGTTCAGAACTTGTACAAGCTCCTTTGCTGAAAGGTTTGAAGAATGTAAAAGATGGTAACATAAAAAAATACCAAAGTTACTTTGGTTTAACACTCGTCAAGAATCCCGGGTTATCCAAACTTTTGTAATCCACTGCACACAAAAAACCTTGCCATTCATGAAAACACAACAGAGTAGCTTATTTGAAAGGACTACAAGAATGCCTCCCGTCGGGCATGCCAGATTCTGCCCTCAGACAATTCAGCAATTACGTATGTGAGGTTTGAGGTATTGTTGATGGGTTTTTATGCGGCTGATGTGGCAGGAGGTGTTTCAGATCGTACTGTCCTTGAGGTGATTGAAGCCAGGGGCTTGGGGAGGAGAGAGAGAGAGAGACACAGACAGAGATAGAGGAAGAGAGAGTCCAAACTCAAATCCGAGGACAAAACGAAAGACGTTAAGAGAAGAGAGAGCGGGAAAGAGAGAAACCACAAAAAGACAAAAGAAAGCGAAAAAGTCTGAAAGGTAAGGAGAAAGAGAGAGAGAGAAAGGGAGCGAGAGAGAGAGACAGTGTTAGGTAAGGAGAGAGAGAGCTCATATTGTATGCTCTTATTTCTTTACTTTTCACCAACCTTGGCAGTGGAGTCTGGGGCACAGGGAGCTAGATTAATTTTTGACGATGGGATCGATAAAGAGTTTTTTTTCCTCCTCCCTCCCATCTTCCTGACACAGACACATCTAATTTGTTGTTTATCTTGTTCTTATTGAGTTTTGAACATTGTTAAATCATACCTTTCAGCTGTTTAATTTCACCCAGCGCAAGGCCCACATTTCCCACGAGTGCACAGGCTTCTTCCACCATATCCGAACTGAGCAGAGGACGGAAAAAGGAGGAGAAACGAGTGAACAGGAGATATACAAAAGAGAAGGAGAGAGAGAGATAGAGGGAGAGAAGAGGAAGACACCCACAGGGTGATAAAAAAAAGTCTTTCTCCATTATTTTTGGTCTCTCCCGCTCTCCCGCTCTCTCCTTCCCTCCCTCCCTTCCTCCCCCCTCCCTCTCTTGTGGCTTAGGTGCCTCTATGAAATGCTGATGTGGATTCTGTCTTCCTCCCTCCCCCTCCTCCTTTTCCTCCCTCAGGTCTTTCTTCTCCATCTCTTCCCTGTGGCAATAGATCAGATTTCCTCCAGGGAAATCATTACTTGGCATCATTACCATTCTCTACACTTTTATCTACTATCCCTTGTTTCCTCTCTCCATGACTTGATTAAGTTTAGGAAGGGGAGGTGAGAGGAAGAGAGAAACAAAAAAAAAACACACCTTAAATGCCCCTAAAATATCGGTCTTTGCGCAGTTGCTTTGATTAGGGTACTTTTGGGGCACCGCTGTGACTGAAAAGTCCTGAGGAAGCTCCTGTTCCCTAACAAATGTTGAAATTTGTGTGGATTCGAAATATCTGTGAGGATGAAGTAGAGCAGATGTTCCTGTTTGCCTCTATTAGCGGTGGTAATGAATTTTGTAGGCTGCTGACTCAGCGGACGTTGTTTGTTATAGCCCGACACTACAGGCACAAACCTTCATGAGCAAGTGAATAAAGAAATAACGGAATGACTCGACATTTCCCAAATATCTTCAACTATTTGTAACGCATTTTGGGAAATTAATCGTGGACTAATAAATAGCATCGGAAAAGTCTTCCTTGTTTGATCCGACCGTTAAACGATGCCGTGCTTAAATGTGTCAATTCAACGTTAAGGTCTCTACTTGTCAGAAATGTGGATTAAATAGTACTGGTAAATGTGCCCTTACTCACAATCCATCTATAATACATAAGCCTAGGGTTTGGTCTGTTGTCCCTGAGGGCCATCTAATGCAGGTAGCCCCTCCAGGCTTAGTGGGGATGTTAGAACCGCCAGGGCCCGAGAACAGGGCCTGAGGCAGGGCCCGTTTGGTCCAGGCTTTCCCCCGGGACAGGCCTATTCAAATGGACCCGCTGGTGTTTCTACTTGTGAGTGACACAAATACAAACCTCCTTCTCTCTTTGGCATCGCTCTCTCTTTCTCTGTCACTTCCTCTCTCTCTGTGTCCTCACCCGGCACACATACACACACACAATCTCTGTGTTTTTATATCTCTATTTCACGAGCGCACACACACACTGTCTCAAAAGCTCTATTACACCTTCTTTCTCTTATCTTGCTATATGTTTCTCTCTCTTTCTCTCTCTGCCCACGTACGGTACCTGACCCCCAGCGATTTAGACCCAGGAAGTGCAGCATGTGGGCGTGCTTTTCCAAACCATGCAGATAGGGGCAAGGGTCAATGGCGGAGGCGGGCAACAGACGTCTTTTGCAGGCATTACTAATGTAAACACATCTGACCAAAAAAAACAAACAAACAAAAAGACCAGTGCAGGAAAAACAGTACATAGAATACTGAGGCTGGTGAAGGAAGATAGTGACTTTAACATTATCGACATGAACAGATTGTCTTTGTGCAACAAAACCTGCGTGGAACCACACTGGCACGGGCAATTTTGATCCCTTAAGAGAGCATTCTAGCATACCACACAATCACCGAATGTCACAACAATAGCTCCGGAACGACAACCGGATCCAAAGCTGCGGAAATAAGAGCTAACGGCGATGTTTGCCTGCCGTTAGAATGATTTGTCTGACAAACCTCACAAGCCTCACTCCTTGCCCATTTCTCTTTTGACAGATCAGAAATGAAGCCCCCTCTACCTTCCCGGGCCTCTAAGGGCCTACCTCGGCCTTTCAGGCCGGGGCTTGGCTGGGTATTAGGGGTGCCAGGTCCGTGACGGGACAGCAAGCTGTAATTACCGTGCGGCTCTGGCCCTGTCAGGACCCACCCTCTGTCAGAGGGACAGGGCTGGATTGGTGAGAGGGCCCCCCCCCACACCAAACCCCCTCCCGACTTCCCACCCCTGGCCTCCAGAGTACCCATTAGGACACAGGCCCACCGGCTTGATCAAGCCGACCCTCCCTTGCCTGCCTTGGGCCCGCATGCGCAGTTCTGCGGCGCAATTACTGGCGGGCCTGCTAGTTTGTGGAGCTGTTGTTGTTGTTAGCGTCAGTGCAGTCCACAGCCTTGCTAATAACTTGCTCAGCACAGCAAGCTCACGGGCAAAACGTTAGGGTGGGGGGAGGTGAAGCGGCTCAGGGTGGAAGTTAATCACAGGGTTATGGCTCACATACGTGTGTGTGCTACCCTTGGTTGAGGCTGTACCTGTGTTCTTGCATTTTGTCTATGGTTTCTTTCCTCCAGGCTTTATTTGTGTAGTGAACTAGCAGTTCACATTTTTCATCTGACATCTCATGTTCGTTGTCAGTGGTTTGTGGACACACTATTCCAAACAGCCTATGGGATGTTGAACAACCATTATACTAACCTAGGTTTGGGGCGAGAATCCCCCTGATTTAAATCAAATTGAAACAACTTGCTACACCAGCCTAGAAAGTCAGACCCGTCCCATTTGTTAAAGACAGGAGAACACAGACTTCTTCAGCAAAGGTCATCATCTTCCTGGGTCCATTAGAGGTTGAACTGAACAGGAATGGCCTCCCCTTTTTGTTTGGTGCTGTGATTACAGGTACCTTGGAAAAAAAGATGAACCTTATCAACCTTATTTCAAGAACTATGAACATTGTGTTTGTAATGTGTGTGTGTTGTTTTGTATGTTTGCCTGTGTGTTTCGTGTGTGTGTGTTCGTGGTACACACCATTCTTCTCAGATCGCCCATCTGCCCAGTTTGATTACTCTTATCATCCTCCCGAGAGAGAGGGAGGAAGAACGAGAGAAAGAGAGAGAGAAGGAGAGAAAGAGAGAGAGAGAGAGTGAAAGAGAGAAGAGAAGGAGAGCTGTGCCTTTGAGTTTCCTCCGCCATTTCACCCAACAAAATAAGACGTTTCATCGCACAACGCTTCCCTGCCAAACAAGCTGGGTGGGTCGGGAGAAAATTGCCTTTTGAATAATCCGCTTCTTGATTTTTTTTTTCCTCCTCCTGAAAGGTTTTCCGAAGGTTATTGTTGAGAATAATGCAGCTCCTGCCCCCCTGCAGATGACAATCATATTTCCAATTTGTTTGAGATTAGGTCATATGGAAACGCCGCGTCGTAAACACACAGGCCGCCACGCCGCGCAGCCAGAGGGAAGGGGGAGGGCAAGGAGGCGGTGCTTTGTCTGCTCCGGGCACCTTGATTGCCATGACACTGGCTGCGGAGGAAGCCAGGACACAAATGAACTCTCAGATTCATAGATCTCCACAGTGCCTAGATAATAAAGGAAGGGGGGGGGGGAGCGCATAAAATGTGGACCCCTGCGCACACCAAGATGATCCAGACTAACGATTGATCTCATAGAGAATCCATTCACACTTTGCACAAAAAATCCAGTGCAGATTTGAGGAAGGTGAAAGACAATCTGACTGAATTATTATCCCCTGTGAGTATCCCCATCTATACAGTAATGAGAGCAGGATAAAGATGTATTTCCCCCTATGCACAAAGCAGGGATCAAGTCACAGTTCCTGAAGTGCCAATCTCATACATGCCCGCCATTAGTCCAAAAGGACATCATTGACATCCTAGGATATCTTAGCTGTACTTGGAATGATCCGTCAGGACTTCCTCCGAACCACCTCCACAACACCTAGATCACCAGAGGTTCTAACGATACTTTGAAGGTTCCACTGTCCCTGCTTGGTTCAACTGACAGAAGAAGGCTGAGGCCTGTGCATCTGGTAGAGGTTACGCCGCTACATCAAACAGGGGACTTCAGAGGGTCGGAGAGCCCAGTGTGGCCCCAGTCAGAGCGCCATCTTCTTGACTCATTAGCTCCTCGCTATGCATCTACATTGGGGATAATGACAGGCAGGCAAGTTCAGATACCTCTTTGCTGATAACGCTTGAATGCATTCTCTGCACAGCAGATCCGTCGACTAGGCCAGATTAGCAGTGGAACATGTGTTGAGATGAGACGTTCTACACAATCAATGCTGGGCTAATTGTGTTTCCCGGTTAAATTAGCATCTTCTGCTATCTAGGATGAATGCCAATAGTGTGTAGGTTGTATTGGCAAGCAGTGTAAAACGCGAACCGGTCACTGTGACAGATCTACAGTATAAGATGGATGGATGAGGGAGACTGGTTGGAACAGCAAGCCGTTTTGGGTGGATTTTAGGGGTATGCTAGATCTGGACTGAGTTGATAACAAACACATTCCTGGAAGTCTTTGGGGGAATTCCGTGAAGCAAGTGCAGAGTTCTGTGGAGAGTCATCATGATGTCGGGCAGTTCATTTTCCCCCCACTAAAACTGGAACACAGGAATCTGACCACCCAATGCACTACCCAAAAGAGCTTTCCAGTCTTAAAAGAAACAGAAACATAACTGAAATAAAACTGTTGATGGAATAGTGACCACAGTATCATAATATCAAATCACGCTGTCCAAGTCCTCTTTAGAGCTTGTTAATGGCTTCACTGAGACTTCACTGGGACAGCCTGGTGGGCCACAATCATTACCCATCCAATCATGTTCATTTAACTCATCATTTTGCTTTTTATTAAGCAAAACATGTCACAATTTATTGGCACTACCAGTCCGTGATCGACAAATCTGTGAAAGCAAAGCAAGCATCGCACATCATTACTTTGGGCTGAGTAATCTCTGGGAAGGGCATTCTCCATTGGGTACCACACTCAAATCCGACCAAAAATACAAAAGTCCATTATCCCTGCAATAAAGAGCTAATGACCCAACAACAGGAATATATTTGCCAGGGCGCCCATCTCCTCGAAAGGGCCGAAGGATAAGGAGTCATTAGAGCGGCGTTATCTGGTCCAGATAGCATTGGCATGTCTGCAAAGATCATTATTTTTGCCCCTGGAGCCGTTTGCCGTACGAGGGAGCCGGGCTAACCACACACCCAGCGCAAACCGCTAACTCCGGGGTCAGCCACGGCGCAGGGATGAAGACGCTAATGATACGAGGGTTGGCAGCTAATGCTTTTTCTAAATGCTCCTAATGACTGTATTGTGGGAAAACTTCAGTTTTGTTGTCTCCCTTTGTGCTTCGTCAGCTCCAACTTGCTGTTGGGGACGAATGTTTCATTTCTACGATCTTCACTTCTTTTCAACCCTTTTCAGGCTTTAAACACATCTCACCGAACACCCCTGTGAGCTGTTTGAGTGCCTGATTTTGTAAAAAATAAAAAAAGGCTGTTAAATAGAATACAGTTTTAAACACGGTTGAGACTCCCAGTTCTGACTCCCTTTGGTAATTGACATGTTTATGTGAAGGGATACTCAGCCATTCAGAGGGACACTGGGGAATATGTGAAGCCTGACTCAAGATGTTTTAGTGGAGAGAGTGTTCAAAGTTATGAAAACTTTGAAGATTTAGTTGAATTTCAGATATCCTTTTAATGAAAAGTCTTGAGCCATTTCCTGTACCATCGGAAGTTCTGGAACCTCAACGGTGAAGGTGACCTATATGTTCATCTACCAAGTGATTAGTCTTGTGGAAATAGTTGACCTTGCTTCAGTGACTGATCTCACCCACCTCCATCAAAGATACTGACTGTCTCCCCACCTTCAAGAAAAGGCTAAAGACACACTTGTTCCGGGAGTACACCAGCACTTAACCCTTGTGCTGCCTTCGGGTCACATGACCCAAAGGTTCATAACGAACCATCGTTGTATTTACCCAATTTTACCCAATACAAAAACAGATAAAGATAATTTTCTTTTAACCTTTGCAATGTGGGGGGTCTGAGACAGCCCAACGGTTAAAAGAAAATGCTTCACTTTGTTTTTGTATGCGGTAAAGTTGTCGCAATACGACGGTGGGTCACAACGACTGATGGGTCAGAATGCCCCGAACATAACACAAGGATTAAGAAAAGATTTGTTGGATCAGATGTTAGTTTATTTCCTCCAGGAACACAATGACAATTATTGAGGGACTTGTTGCTCTTGTTGGTTAGTTGTAAATGATCTGAACTGAACTATTTGTGTGAATTATATTATTGTTGCTTGCTTTCCTCCAGGTACACTTTAGCACTTTCAAGGATCATGTACTTTAATTGTAATTTGTTTAACTACATGCTCTTCTGGTTCTACCCATTGGCACTTCTTTGCTTGTCACAATGTATGCTTAAAGTTTTTGGCTACGCAATGTTTGGGGCTATCACGTTGTTTATGATCAATGACCTATGCACTTTTTGTAAAGCTCTCTCTTTGAAGTCGCTTTAGATAAAAGCGTCTGCTAAATTAATAAATGTAAATGTAAAGATGTGAAGGTTACGTGACAGTTCTGTATTGTATTGTTGCTTTGTGTGGTCAAGGTCAAACAGCAGACTAATTGTTCTGGAGAAATCATTTGTCACCCAAAGCCTCTGTGATGTCAGCTGGTGCCTAACCCCCAGCCAACTGTGGCCAAAGTGGAGAAATATACAGTTAGGTCCATAAATATTTGGACATTGACACAATTTTCATCATTTTGGCTCTGTATACCACCACAATGGATTTGAAATGAAACAATCAAGATGTGCTTTAAGTGCAGACTTTCAGCTTTAATTTCAGGGTATTTACATCCAAATCAGGTGAACGGTGTAGGAATTACAACACATTTTATATGTGCCCCCCCCCCCTTTTTAAGGGACCAAAAATAATTGGACAAACTAACATAATCAAATCTAATTGTCACTTTTAATACTTGGTTGAAAATCCTTTGCAGTCAATGACAGCCTGAAGTCTGGAACCCATAGACATCACCAGACGCTGGGTTTCGTCCCTGGTGATGCTCTGCCAGGCCTCTACCGCAACTGTCTTCAGTTTCTGCTTGTTCTTGGGGCATTTTCCCTTCAGTTTTGTCTTTAGCAAGTGAAATGCATGCTCAATTGGATTTAGGTCAGGTGATTGACTTGGCCATTGCAGAACATTCCACTTCTTTGCCTTAAAAAACTCTTTGGTTGCTTTCGCAGTATGCTTCGGGTCATTGTCCATCTGCACTGTGAAGCGCCGTCCTATGAGTTCTGAAGCATTTGGCTGAATCTGAGCAGATAATATTGCCAGAAACACTTCAGAATTCATCCTACTGCTTTTGTCAGCAGTCACATCATCGATAAATACAAGGGAACCAGTTCCATTGGCAGCCATACATGCCCACGCCATAACACTACCTCCACCATGCTTCACTGATGAGGTGGTATGCTTTGGATCATGAGCAGTTCCTTCCCTTCTCCATACTCTTCTCTTCCCATCATTCTGGTACAAGTTGATCTTGGTCTCATCTGTCCATAGGATGTTGTTCCAGAACTGTACAGGGTCTTTTAGATGTTTTTTGGCAAACTCTAATCTGGTCTTCCTGTTTTTGAGACTCACCAATGGTTCACATCTTGTGGTGAACCCTCTGAATTTACTCTGGTGAAGTCTTCTCTTAATTTTTGACTTTGACACAGATACGCCTACCTCCTGGAGAGTGTTCTTGATCTGGCCAACTGTTGTGAAGGGGTTTTTCTTCACCAGGGAAAGAATTCTTCTGTCATCCACCACAGTTGTTTTCCGTGGTCTTCCAGGTCTTTTGGTGTTGCTGAGCTCACCAGTGCGTTCTTTCTTTTTAAGAATGTACCAAACAGTTGATTTGGCCACACCTAATGTTTTTGCTATCTCTCTGATAGGTTTGTTTTGATTTTTCAGCCTAACGATGGCTTGCTTCACTGATGGTGACAGCTGTTTGGACTTCATATTGAGAGTTGACAGCAACAGATTCCAAACACAAATACCATGCTTGAAATGAACTCTAGACCTTTTATCTGCTCCTTGTCAATGAAATAACGAACTCCCATGAGGGAATAACATACACCTGGCCATGGAACAGCTGAGCAGCCAATTGTCCAATTACTTTTGGTCCCTTAAAAAGGGGGGGGGCACATATAAAATGTATTGTAATTCCTACACCGTTCACCTGATTTGGATGTAAATACCCTGAAATTAAAGCTGAAAGTCTGCACTTAAAGCACATCTTGATTGTTTAATTTCAAATCCATTGTGGTGGTATACAGAGCCAAAATATATTTATGGACCTAACTGTATATATTTTTGGTGTACGTGTGTGGACATTACAGAGAAGCCTATGTATGTTTATTTATGATAATAAGTATGTTTCTACAAAGGATTAAACTGTAGATGAAAGCAGATGCGTTTGGTTTCAACTGAATTAATGTGTTGCTTGCACAAATTCTAATTACTGTGTATTGGCTGAAATTAGCATTCTAACAATAGCAATGGGATGAGACAAAATGCTCAAGCAACTTCAGAGAAACTAAGCCCTTTGTTCTCCTGGCAATCAGCTAATATCGTTTGAAAGATACAGTGGGACATTGCTTACAACACAGTGTGTTGCATCATGACTGGGAAGACAACTCCAACAATGTGGCAGCATCCATATGATCCTTCTGCCCGTTCCACTATGGATCACGTTAGCAGCATCAGGATTAGCATCCGACAGCCTATCAGGAGAGGTGTAATCGCACGTGACACATGTCTACCATTAACGAGAATCCTCCCTTTGGTTTGCAAGGTTTGCTCTAATTTGACGAGGCTGTAATCTCCATCCACGTTGAGGGTTACCATCTTCTAAAAGACTTTCAACAGCTTGAGTCTAATCAAAGAGTTTCTTCGGGCTCTTAGTGTGTCGGGATAAGGAAATTCAATTAGCTTAATTGGTGTGGATATTACACTCTGTAATGTGATGTGAGCATCACTGTCGACAAAACTTCATAGGGTACTTTCAAACCTCCCCGCTAATTAGTGCAATAAGTTTAATCCAAATGTTTTACTTCTGCGTTTCTCAATGGTTCTAAATCGAAATCCAGGTAATTAGCTGGAACAACACAGGGAAGATAGCGCTGCTACTTGAAGGCCGCTGAAGGCAAAGTATAAATGAAGTGTGGGTTTGTGTTAGATGTTTGACACATGACAGTACTGAAATAGAAACCCATTTCCCTCCTAGCTTATTGTGGTAACAAAAGCAGTTTTGAATCCCGCCATATAAGAACAGGAATCCAAAACGTCAATATTGTCCTTCCAATAAGAAATTAACAGCTTAAACCAAAGTGATTGAAGGGCTCTTGCTTTTCCTTCTGGCTATTACGGCCTCCATTTCATCAGAACAGAAAGAAAGGGCATTTTATAGGTTTTAGAAAGACAACAAACTGTGAGAAAATGATTGCACTTTAGATCAATCATATATCATGGGCTGCAACATGGTCTGGTGGTTAGGGTAATGGGCAGAGAACAGAAGCTTTCTGGTGGCTGGTTTGCATCTAATGCTGTGCCCTTGAGCTACACACTTAACCTTAGTTGCTTCAGTAAACACCGGGACTCCGAAATGGATATGTAAAGTGTAAGGAGTAAACTTTCTTTGGAGGCATGAGGCCAAAATGAGTCCAAACGCAAAAGTGGCGCTTTGGGAAAGAGGAAAAAACACACTACACACATCGGTAACACAATAAAACTGTATTACATTTGTGCTTAAAATTATTACAATACAGTATTTACAAGCGTTGTCCTAAAAATAAACATCTCATGCTGGATGACACATAAAAAGAAATCATTATACAACAGCAAGCAAAAGGAATATTTCTTTTATGTACAACCACGATTTACAAATGAATCAACCTCACGTTTTTTACGTTTTTTGTTTACCAGCACCCTATTTGCGTTAACTGCTGATGCATTTGCTTGCAAATTATGAAAAGCATGGTTGCTCTTACTGTCTCTACAGTTATTTAAGCTGAGTCATCCAGTGATCGTCTTCTGATGTAAGGTAAGACCCATTGTGGCTTGAGGTCACGGTGACCAAGCACCCATACACCAACTGGTAAGGCGACATCATCGTGGTTTTTTTGATGACAGTAAGTGCTAAACTGTGAGCAATGTCGAAAACCTGGCAACCGCTGTCACATTGATAAAGGTGGAAAAAGGGTCTTGAACAGTGATTGGATTCAAGTATCAGCATGTTACATCAATGCCATGATGGGGACAACAGGTGATGCACTGAGAGCTTATCAAATAAATACAGTGTACAAAAAGTAACAACCCATAACACCATCACCGCCCCCCCCCCGCCCCACCCCAGTGCGGAGTCTTCTAACACCCACCCCTCCCCCCCATCACGTCCCTTATCCAGTAGATCAGCTCCCAGTGTGAAAGCAAGGCTTTTTTTCTTCTTTTTTTTTTAGCAAATATGAGGGCTCCATCAAAAATGACACAAACCCCAATACCCCCCCCCCCACCCCCTCCCTACCCCCCCTCTCCCCGACCACATCCAGTGCTCTTTGGAGAGTGTCTGTAGAGCAAGTCAGAGCAGGGCTGAAGTGGTAGATTGGGATTATGACAGAATTGATACTCGGGTAAAAAAAAATCCCTCCTCAGCCTGAGGTGTGACGCTCACACACGGACGGATGCCGTCTGTCCCCCTGCCTGGGGAGTCAGGCGGTCCTCGGCCATGGCCACCATGATTGTTTTGCCCGTGACCCCCTCTTGAGAGAATGGGACGGTAATTGTTTGGATTTGGGAAGGAGGGCCTCTGTGATTTTGTATTACCGCAGGAGATGGGAGATGCCACATAGTCTGAAGTTGTGGCGGACAGCTTTGTCAGGCCTGCGTTTAGCGGCAGGCTGAGAGGCAGCATTCATCAGAACACAAAAACCAACAAATGCAACTTTCTTTTGTTTGTTGTTGTCGATTTTTTTTTTTTCTTCTTTTTTTTTTTACAAGTAGTCCAGGGTAACTTCTTAGAGGCCTCCCCCTAAAAAAAATCTCAGTCTCTATGGCTATTCTGTACAGCAGAGGTCCCTTAGAAAGGTGGGCAGGTTGGGTATTTACATGTGGGGCCAGATGGTGCTGGAGAGGAGGCATTAGTGCTTTTGGTGGGTGATTGCAAGACCTCCGCCCTTCAGTCTCTCTCTGTCTCCCACTTCCCTTCTTTTCAAGTCCTCCTCCTCCTCCCTCCTCCTCGCCATCTGTGGAGGTCAGCGGACTTGTGGTGCGTAGCCCTCCTTCATCAACCCTTCCTCATAGTCCGTCTGACACAGGATCATGTTGTTCTTCAGGAAGAACTTGTCTCCCACACAAAACCTGCGAGAGAGAAAGAATGACAGAAAGAGAGAGAGATGAGGAGAGGGAGAGATAAATGTTTACATAACCTTCAAAACAAGCATCTCACATCATTAGCGCTTGGCTGTAGGCTAACCCTGGCTGGCTGGATTGCTAGCTTGTTAGCTACCGGGAGATAACTCTCCTGGTACCACATGCTTTATACTGCACCTCCCCTCCTTCATCCCCCCCGACACCCCGACCCGCCGACCTCACCCCTCCTTCAGCCTACTAACGGGGGTTGTGTGCAGACGAGTTCACCTCCAGAACGCACTCAACTCGATTACAACGAGGCTTCGAAGTGTGAATGTAAATGCACTGTTATCTCTTGCCCAGATCGCCGGGGGGAGACTCTATACCTGCAGCTCTTACATAACCCCCCCTTACCAACGCCCCCCACCCTCCCCCTACCCCCTGCCTGGAGTAGCAGGCAGGGCCAATCGTCATGCTTGACCTTTCGCACATAGGCGAAGTGGAGATTATGTTGAACGGGAGAACGCGCGCGAGTGAGAAAGACAGAGAGAGAGAGGGAGGGAGGGGGAAATGAAGAGAGAGAAAGCACTACTCCACCGCCACGCTGTCCTGAGGGGTGCTTATCTCGCTCGCTGTGAGAGTCGGACAAGGTCGGAGAGGGCTGGAGTCAGTGTTTTACCGGGGATTGGGGGGGGGTGGGAGGTTCTTCAAGGCTCATCTCTGTTTGACTTCTCCCTGCCTGTCCACATGGAGACCCCCGCCTACATGGCGCCAGAAGGACCCGGGGGGTGGGGGGAAGGAAGGGGGAAGATACTGCACAGTCTGTTGAGAGTGGCTGAGGTACCTGAGACTAGCTACGTTTGAGGCCAAGGGGTTGAATGCTTGGCTGACTAGAAAACTACAAAGACAACATAGACACCGTGTTGTCCTTATTTGACATGACTCACCAGGACTTTACTTTGTAATACTTTCCCTAGACTGTTGGCATTGGTCCTGGTTGTCAAAGCTTTTTGCAAACTTTTATTTTTGCTGTCAGAGCCAATGTCAGGCCCAGGCGCGGCACCATTAGGAGGGATCAAATCTAACAAGTAATATCCATTCATCTTGATTGTTGACACGGTGATTAACAGGAAGCAGAGGTGTGCTTAAAGTAATGGTGTCATCCGCTCCAATAAAAATGTCCAGTCTAAATGACACATTCTTTCCCAGAATCCATTAGTGTCTGTCTCTACTGACACCGTGCCCCCTCCCGCTCTCCCTACGCCTCATACCTCGTTTTTTCCCTTTCTCGCCCCGCTAATAGGATTCCTCTCTGTTTATTTACAGCCTTTTTTGGGGGGGGTTGGGTTGTTGCTCTCGTCGCTCCCTCTCTCTCTTTCTCTCTCGCGCCGGCACTCTCTCCCTTCTCACGCCTCTTACCCTTGTCCCCCACTTATTTCACACAGCCAAATTGTTTCTGCTCGGTGAAATGTCAACAGCATATGTAACATCTGTGGACCAATTATGATGAGGATATTACACTGGGCCCGTCAGAGGCATGTCTAATAAAGGACCTTGTGCTGCCCCTACCATTCCCTATCTCTCTGACAAACGCATGGCTCCTACACTGCTCTTTGTTTAAAGGCTCCTAAAAGTACTGTACATGCTCATTATTTAGCAATGTCTCGACCCTAATATAGTCTTCCACCGCCCTTGCGAAAAGAGAGAAGTCATCATTTCCATGAGTGATCTCAAATGATTCTGCATCATAGCTACAATGGTTTAGATCTGCGTGTAGGACTGAATCTCTTTTTGTTTGTTGCATTCCCCGCCCTGTCGTTCTTGTACCCCCCTCCCACCACACTCCTCAACACACACACACACACACACGCGCACATCTTTCTTACTTCCTTTACTTAGAGGTGACTGAGAATAATGAGTCTTTGGAGACCCCTTGTTGCAGGGGGAGGAGGGGGAAATGCCTTCCACACTCGCGCACTTAAAAGATGTATTGCGATGCCAGCTATTTGCCTCGGAGGCCTGTGTTAACTAGAGTAGTCGCTTTCCTCTCAAACGAAGGAACAGGGAGATTGTCAAAGGGAGAAAATGGTCTCTCCAGCACCAAACCTAATTACAGTTGGGATACAGCGAGGTTCAGAAACAGTTGGCCCAATGACACCGCTGCTTAATTGTAACAGCATGTAGTAAATCATTTTTTTTTCTTCCTCTGTCTGATTGCTGCTGGGCAATCAGAAAAATACCACAAGCTTGGGAAGGGTTTTAAATACCGACTTGTCAGACTCTTGCTGCGTTTGAAATGTCTCATTTGAAAACTAATCAGCGGATGTTATTTTAATGCGAGAGATAGGGTTGCGCCAAGTTGTGCATTCCGTCGCCTTCTCTAGTTCGAAGTAATCAACACCTAGCGCGCCCAACGTGACAGCCGAGTCTGCTAAGGCCTACAGAGTCCAACTCTTAACGACCCGAACACACCAATGTGTGCTGCCGCGGTAGCCTGGTCCAGCCCAATTGGTGTCACTCTCGCCTCGGAGGGGCACCCGTCTGGGGCACACAGGCGCTGGAGACTCACCCCCCCCGCCCCCCCTCCCACCCTCACCCCCTTATCAGCACTGACCTTCCCTTGCACTGTCACCCTACCCTGCTCTCCGCTGCTCCCTTGCACTCCGGCCTCTCCCTGGAGTCTCTCTAGACTGTGGCCTCCAGCTCGTCAGGGGGGAAATTGGGCCAGCGCTGGCTGGATGATGAGGCCGGACGACAGCCCCATCGATTAGCTGTCCCCCAAGGGCTGATCTGTGGCTAACGGCTTTGCTGGAAGAAGTCTCATCTCTGCCCCTCCCCCCACACACACTCCTCCACCATCACCACATCTCTCCCATTCCCACCTTAAGAGCCAGCCCCTGCCCCAACCCCCTCCCTCCCTCCCTCCAAATCCAACCCCAACCCAGTCACACCGCCGCAGCATCTACACAACCTCCGTCTTGCAGGGAGGGTGGGGGTATGTGGGGGGGGGTAACTGGTGAGGCTGATGAGAAGGTCACGGGTGTGGATTTATGTCCAGTTTAACAGAGTAAGGCCAGACTCGGGGCAGACATGAGCAATCAGAGCCAATGCGCGAACCAATATTTCCAGTGATGGACCAGGGACAGAAGCTATTCTCTTCCTCAGCAAGACACCATAGCCGGCCAGGCACGGAGGAGAAGAAAACATCTTCCTCCCTCCCTCGCTCGCTCGCTCCCTGGCAGATACACGAGTAAGATAACTGGTCAGGCTACTTCCATTTCTCTTATTTTCCACAGGAGGGGTTTTCGACTTTCGATGCTTCTTTCGAGGGAAAGACAAACTGCCATTTTGATGAAGGGAAGAAACCCAGGAGCAGGTCGTGATCAGGATGACATGCTCACTAACAGGCCACTGTCTCCCAGACCCGGTCCCCCTAGCCTGGGTTAATTGGACCATCACTTAAACAAGAGACTTAATGGTGGAGCATGGGAGGCCCATTAGGGCCTAGCAGTGAGTCCCTGATGAAATCAGAATAATAACTGACTACATGGTCCCCATCCCCCTGGTATAGGGAAGAGCAGAGGCAGGGCCGGGTCGACTCTCGAAGCATCCAGCAGTTGGGGTGGTGGTGAATGACAGTGCACCAAAGGGCGGCGGGGGAGAAGGAGGGTTTGGAAGGGGCTGGTGGGTGTGTGTGTGTGTGTGTGTGTGTGGGGGGGGGACTGGGACTGAGGGGGGGGACTGCTAACTGACGTACTTGATAGTAGCAATTTAACCTTCAAACACCATAGCCATCTGCAGCTGACCCTCAGGAGCCGGGGATAATTATACAGAGCGACCCCTCGTGAACCCCCCTCCCTCCCACCCCCCCCGCCCTCAGCCCCTCCTCCCCTCGCTATCGCCTTGCTCTGTTTATCAGATTTCACATTTTCCGACCATGTTCCGCTGAGAAATCTCTCCATCAATTTGCGAGATGGATGAGATTGCTTTATTGAAGGGCCGAGGCCCTTTCAAGTCTGTTGAAGTGCTGGGAAATGAGAAGGGAACAAGCTGCTGGGGGGATGCACATGGTCAGAGATCAGTGTGCCAGACAAAAAGCACCACAAACACTGTTTTCGTTTCCCACACTAAAGATTTCAACTACAACCCGATCTCTTGGATTCTGACTCGGAGGAGTGCATGGAGGAGTGCAGTATTTACAATCAGGAAATAAAGGCTCAGTGACTGCCTTAGTGACTATTGAGATCGGATTTGTTCCTTTCTTTGTCATTCATGTGTTTGATATTCATTTTGTCCCGTTGTTGGTCCTACGTCAGTATGATTGGGCTAGGTGTGGGCTATGTTCACAGAGCTTGACTTTGCGTGATTGTGTATCAAAGAGGATTTGCTGGAGGAAGAAAGGGGAACGGAAATGAACGGAAAAGTTGACTTCCTTGTATGAGGTTTTATATCAAACACACCCTAGCTCTCACAAACAGGCTTGGGAACAACAAAGTAAGTCAGACGAGCCAGTTGGCTTGTGTGTGTTTAAGTGTGTGTGTGTGAGTGTGCGTATGAGATAATGCCTTGTCACTTTGCTGACAAAAGAATTCTGTCTGTTCCAGGATAGAGAGTATTTAGAAGAGAGGGGTTGGGGGGGGTGGAATGGGAGTTTGGTGTGTGTGTGTGTGTGTGTGTGGGGGGGGGGGGGGGGGGGGGGCAGTGGCAAAGTCTTTGAGTATCCCATTTTCATTGTTATGTTTTCCCTGCCAGTAAAAATGAGGGCCAAATCATTCCTGGGATGACAGATCATTCTTTGAGCTTATTTGGTTGAACTACAAGGGTTGTGAATGTAGGGGAGTTCCTCTGAGGACAGCGCTTGACACCTTGAACGACGTCCCCAAAAAACTCACCCGAAAGCAACCCCTCTACACCCCCCCCCCCAAAAAAAAATATATATACACAAAAAGTCAAAGCTGAGCAACGGCTTCAATTAACCGTAGCGCTGTGCGATAAATCTTCAGTGAGGCGAGCACCGGTGAAATTGTGATGGGCAACCGAATGGAGCTGGAAGGCCACGAAGGACGGTGGGAATCGCCCCAACGTCGATTTTATTCAACAGTTCGCTGGCCGCTCTAATGTGAAAAGAAAGATTTGCCCCGCGCTTAAATGGGTTTTAATGTGGACGACCAGAGTTGGCCTGCCTGGGCCTGGGTGATGAAGATTAGCTGACTTCTTGCATTAGGGGAGGCTGTCTCGTGCAGCCAGCTGAAGTGGCAAGACAATAACCCAGTGCTAATTGTGCGTAACCAGGCCCTTCGCCTTTACTGTGCAATGTGCCCGGTGTGTGTGTGTGTGTGTGCATGTCTGTGTGAGAGACAGGGAAAGTGAGAAAGAGAGAGGGAGGGAGTTGAATTAGGGAATGAGGTTAGGCGCGTATCATACAAATGGCTTTCTGAGAAACACCTAAATGTTCTCATTTCATGGTCGTTATTTCAGAAATATTTAAGATATAACAGAACTAGTGCTGAGATGTCCCAACAAACCCTTTTAAATAATCCTGGTGTTTGTGTGTGTGTGTGTGTGACACACACACACACAGCTCTCCTGGTCCAGGCACATGCATTACAGCAGTAGAGCTCCATAATCACTCTGCTGTGTTCCGCCCAGGGCCCCTAAGGCCTTGTGTCTGTGTGCACACAGGCCTCCCTGATAAATCTCTGACATGGAGACCTGTCCTCAACTATCAGCCCCACTAACAGGGACTACAGAGACTGATCTAGAATGTACACCGCCATCCCTTGTTCCCAACAAGGCTCGTGGTTGGTCCGACTCTGGTGGTGGTGGTGGTGGGGGGGAGGTGGACATCGCTTCGATCACTCACCTCTGATTGCAGAGCTGGCAGGCGAAGCAGTCCAGGTGGTAGACATTCTCCTTGGCCCTCATGACCATCTCGAAGGCCGGGATGAGCTTGCTGCACGCCGCACAGTTCCCCGTCACCCCGAACAACCTGCGTGACGCAAACACAAGAAAACACGGTCTGAGCTTGTGTGTTTCGCCCCCCCCCAAAAATCCCAAGGACGGCCCCGACTCCACAAAGACGGGGATTTGACACAGATGTTTATTTCATGCGCCGTGACGCGAACAGACACTCTAGGCTGGGACTGAAGGATCACGGAGTTCGCTCAGGACCGACCCTGTGAAGGAAGGTGTGCCGGCTTGTAGCGTACATGAAGACAAGCCGGCGCCCATATTCACACCCCAGAAATAAGACGGACAAGGCTTAGTCTGGCACAGTAAAAATAGCAGGCAGGGCCCCAGCTTGGCCCCATAGAAATATATGGGACATGACTGTGTCCCCAACGCCCTGGGAGAGACCTATTATTCCCTTTGTCTGCTCCAGGGACATTAGTGTGAGTATTCATTAGGGATTCAGAGCTGTTACTCCACAGCGACCTAGACTTGGATGGACGGGGGGGGGGGGGGGGGGATGAAGAAAAGAAAAAATCTGATACCGAAATCATATAACAAAATAACCTATTAGGCCGACTTCTTGAGGCAGTTTTAGCCATCATTGTTAAAATGATAAAACTGCATGCCACTCTCAGAGTCTGTTAGAGATCGCAATATGATAAATGATCTGAGGGCCCGGGATATGTATGCTTGTTTATCAACCTTCAGAAAGTATGTTTCCCCAAGGCGAAGAAAGCAGATAGATTGTGCCCTCGTGAATAGCTAGTGAATTAAGGGCCACAGCCGACACACCTTGAGACAATGAAGAATATGTCCCATAACGGCGTAGGTAGCTAGCTATGGCTAGCATATCTAGGGCTGGAAATGAAGAGTTCCAATGAATCCTTGCCGGTTTAATTAAAAGAATTATGCCTTTCCCTTTGAGCTGTCTAAATATAGATACGTTTGTGTTATCTCTGGTCTCTTCTGTAGCTCTTTCAACGCAAATGTGCATTGCCTGCAGGGCCTCCACATGAAATAGATGATGATGATTTCCCCCCCTCCAAAGCCAAGGAATTGATCCCAAAAAAGCATTTGAAATGAATAAAGGAAGGAGATGGATTTAGGGTTAGATAACAAGGATGAGTTTGGATGAGAGGAGAGAAGGGTAGAACCAGCCCATGTATGGCAACATTCAAGACAAACAGTGTACAGAGGAATGATCGAAGCCACCCCTAAAGCATTGACACCTGAATAATCCTGACTGAAGGTTTCAAGGGGTTGATTGCCATAAATAATGGAAGCTACCCGTGTATAGAAGTAATGTTTTAAGCTTTTTGGCTGTCAGGTCGAATCAGCGCTCCGTTTTCCCTTTCCCAGTGTCTGTGCCCTCCTCTCATCTCATGCAAATTTAAAGTAGCCTACACCTTTGTCAAAGATTGTCACGCTGTTCAGCTTTCAAACAATTCAGGCAGGAGCTCTTTGCATTGGCAAACACAATGTGTGTATGTGTACTCTCTTGTATAAAGACCCGTATAGGACTTGAGCTGATCCCATATGTTTACACACCCCTTTTCTCCTTGAATTTCAAAAGCTGACATTGACAGCTGCAGAGCAAAGTAACAAGATACAAAACCATAAATGAACAGCACTAGATGATTCTGGTAAATAAAAAACAAGCGTCAGGAGCCCTGTGTATCCCCATGGCCCGAGGGGATTCATACAATACCTTAGACTTCAATCAAACATCCAGATATTGCTCTTTAAATAACACAATGAAGTTCTGGAAGGTGTTTTCTTATCATATTGGAATGCTGCTGAGTTAGGCAGATATTCTGAAAGAATTCTTCCAAAACATGAATCCATTCTCTATTTAGGAAATGGATTCCATGGTGAAGATACCTTCAATAAAATTATGATAAAAAAGTAGTTCTCTCCTCACAGAGTATGGAGAAAATAAGACCCATGGGTACCAGAAACAGCACACTCAAACTCCACTCCATTCTCAAATCCACTTGTTTGCTGCATAATTCATAACAGAAAGTCCTGCGCTACTGTGTTAACCGTTGGGTTAAATGATTAAAAGCGTCTCCTAACCTGCGCTGACTTATGGGAACAGTACATACATCGGCCTCCCAAATCAAACATTCTTTTTAGAGTTTGTGACACAGACACAGTCCAAAATAGGAGGCTTTGGGTCTAATAATAGTCGTCCGTGGTACCCAGTGTCAGAGCCAGCTCGGCAGACAGGCAGCGCACCACGGTGCCTGTGTGGCAAACACACGTCAAACCCCGCACGCCAAGACTTTCCAGCAAGCCCCTGCCCCTCACCCTGCGGGGAAGGGAGGGAAGATGGATGGAGCGTACCTGCCACTCGTCTCTTGCCGCTCCGCCGGTTTGATGCCACAGACGCTAATGGCTCTCGAGGGAGGCGGCAAATTAAGCGCGGTTTGCTTGTAATGAATTCAAAGGCACACTCTCCAGCACAGATCTCAGGAGGAGACCTTAAAGGCCCCGCGCACGAGCCACACATAAAGCTCCCGCCCCCTACTTGCTTTCAGTGTGGGATTATCATAGGTAATAAATATATTAATTTCTAATGCATCTCTATCCATCGGAGACTTGGATGATGTCTCGCTTATGTTGAGGAGTGCCGACTGTGGTTCTAGTCCAAAACAGAATAACAGATGTACGATGCGAGGTTGACACTGGCTGCACACCCATGGTTGACAAAATACCATGTATATTTAAAGAGGCTGCAGACGCAACATCAAATTAAAATTCATTCCCCCTCAAGTCGGAATGCAGGGAGAGCGAAGCGCCAAAGCGCCAAAAGGCACTCACTGTGTATCACTGCGCATCACGGCTGAGTGATACCTATTTGATGAGAGAAAAACAGACACCAATTAAATTATTCCACAAGGGCTTTAGTCCAGTGGACCCCGAAAGCGGATCGCACCCTCAGATTCTTTCGGCTTCCGCTAAACTCCGCCCCTCCCTGGAAGAGCCAGAGAGAGATCATGTCAAAGGATTCAGTGAGCGACAGAAACTTGAGTCATTTAAGCACACTCAAACGACACAGTGACTTATTGCTGATAATGAGATGAGTGTGTGAGCTGAAACACGGAAGACCTGAGCTGAACAAAAGCAACCAAAACTATTCTTGAAATTCATTTGACCGTGAGCAAGAAAATACCGTTACGCCATGCAACCTAAATATTGTAGTGAGGTTTCGATTGTCTTTAGACGCCCTCATCTATGAAACAAAACACAAGACACAATTCATTGGCGATCGAACAAACTGACCAAAACAACTTCTATCTTAGGCGGTTATTAAAACACCACCGCTGCTGGTCTCCACCATCCTCCTGCTAGAATATTCCTCTAATATTGAGGGAAACTAATTAGGCAATACTTTATTTCAGGGCTAATCTGTTTTTTAGAGGTAGAAAATAAGGGGGGGGGGGGGGGTAACGGTGGGTAGTAGGGTGTAGGTGGGGGGTGGTGACAAAAGAATGATAACGCCACAACCTCCAGAGCCATTTGAAAATTCTGACAGTGGCTGGCCTCTCTCTCCTCTTCTCCCCCCACCTTCCCCCTTCCCCCTCCTGTGACTTCAATTGCTCTGGCCTCGGCGTGCATTCATCAGCTGCCGAATTAGAATTTGTTTCCTCACAAACCATTGATCATCGGCCTATTACTAGGCAAATGACAGTTAATTACCCACTACATTAACCACCGGGACCTGGGGACCGGCTCCGCGTGCCATCAGTCAACATGATGAATGTGGCAAGTTCAGTAATGCACGGCCGTTCTCCCGTCCTCCTGCCATGCCGAGAGCAAGGACTGGATCTCACTCCCGGGCACCCAGGGAAAATCTATGGCAATCTGCATAATTACAGGCTCAGGGTTAATAACAGACAAATGATTTGTTGCGTTGTTCTGACGCCGGCCTTTCATTATTTCTTTTTCCGGAGATGCGCTACATGGCGGTGTCCGTCGGCCAGCCAGCCCCCTGCCTCGGTAACACCCTTGCCGCCTCCGAGGCAGGACAAATGCTGGGAGATGGCTGCTGAGTTTGTGGAGTGCCAAAGAGAAATGTGTTCCCAAATAAGACAAGGCCAGGTCCACACTTTTGGATGTACAGTTAGGTCCATAAATATTTGGACATTGACACATTTTTCATCATTTTGGCTCTGTATACCACCACAATGGATTTGAAATGAAACAATCAAGATGTGCTTTAAGTGCAGACTTTCAGCTTTAATTTCAGGGTATTTACATCCAAATCAGGTGAACGGTGTAGGAATTACAATACATTTTATATGTGCCCCCCCCCTTTTTAAGGGACCAAAAGTAATTGGACAATTGGCTGCTCAGCTGTTCCATGGCCAGGTGTATGTTATTCCCTCATGGGAGTTCGTTATTTCATTGACAAGGAGCAGATAAAAGGTCTAGAGTTCATTTCAAGTATGGTATTTGTGTTTGGAATCTGTTGCTGTCAACTCTCAATATGAAGTCCAAACAGCTGTCACCATCAGTGAAGCAAGCCATCGTTAGGCTGAAAAATCAAAACAAACCTATCAGAGAGATAGCAAAAACATTAGGTGTGGCTCAATCAACTGTTTGGTACATTCTTAAAAAGAAAGAACGCACTGGTGAGCTCAGCAACACCAAAAGACCCGGAAGACCACGGAAAACAACTGTGGTGGATGACAGAAGAATTCTTTCCCTGGTGAAGAAAAACCCCTTCACAACAGTTGGCCAGATCAAGAACACTCTCCAGGAGGTAGGCGTATCTGTGTCAAAGTCAAAAATTAAGAGAAGACTTCACCAGAGTAAATACAGAGGGTTCACCACAAGATGTAAACCATTGGTGAGTCTCAAAAACAGGAAGACCAGATTAGAGTTTGCCAAAAAACATCTAAAAGAGCCTGTACGGTTCTGGAACAACATCCTATGGACAGATGAGACCAAGATCAACTTGTACCAGAATGATGGGAAGAGAAGAGTATGGAGAAGGGAAGGAACTGCTCATGATCCAAAGCATACCACCTCATCAGTGAAGCATGGTGGAGGTAGTGTTATGGCGTGGGCATGTATGGCTGCCAATGGAACTGGTTCCCTTGTATTTATCGATAATGTGACTGCTGACAAAAGCAGTAGGATGAATTCTGAAGTGTTTCTGGCAATATTATCTGCTCAGATTCAGCCAAATGCTTCAGAACTCATAGGACGGCGCTTCACAGTGCAGATGGACAATGACCCGAAGCATACTGCGAAAACAACCAAAGAGTTTTTTAAGGCAAAGAAGTGGAATGTTCTGCAATGGCCAAGTCAATCACCTGACCTAAATCCAATTGAGCATGCATTTCACTTGCTAAAGACAAAACTGAAGGGAAAATGCCCCAAGAACAAGCAGGAACTGAAGACAGTTGCAGTAGAGGCCTGGCAGAGCATCACCAGGGACGAAACCCAGCGTCTGGTGATGTCTATGGGTTCCAGACTTCAGGCTGTCATTGACTGCAAAGGATTTGCAACCAAGTATTAAAAGTGACAATTAGATTTATGATTATGTTAGTTTGTCCAATTATTTTTGGTCCCTTAAAAGGGGGGGGCCACATATAAAATGTGTTGTAATTCCTACACCGTTCACCTGATTTGGATGTAAATACCCTGAAATTAAAGCTGAAAGTCTGCACTTAAAGCACATCTTGATTGTTTCATTTCAAATCCATTGTGGTGGTATACAGAGCCAAAATGATGAAAATTGTGTCAATGTCCAAATATTTATGGACCTAACTGTAAGTATTCAAAATGAAACCAACTGCTCTCAACTTTCACTCGTGCGTACCAGGGGTTGGAAGTAGACGCCCGGTGAAGAGAGGAAGTTTTATAAACTGAAAATAGAGAGTGCAGGGCGCTGAAATGAGATGGAGAGATGGGGAGTGTGCCTTTATGCTGGGTGTGTGTGTGTGTGTGTGGGGGGGGGGGGGCGTGCAGCGGCAGTTATGGGTGACAGATGTAATCAGACTCGTGCGTTCGTTCTTCAAATGAGTCCCCCCCCACCCCGACACCCTCACTCCCACATGTGTGATTGTCAGTGATTAAACAACTCTGGGGGCAAAATTATTTCAATTACCGCGGGCGTGACCTGGGATAAGATTTTCCTCCTCGAGTGCCCCGACTTGCCTGGCTGCCGCCTCCATCAGTTCTCATCTGCACCTGGACTCTGATATCCTAATGATGAATTATGGCCTCTTCTCTGAGAGAGTGTCAGCCATACAGAGGAACGTTCTCCCCCCGAACTGTCAGCCCTCGCTGGCTAGAGAGCGCTAGCTGGTATCTCTACTAATTAGCTCTTAGGGAAACGGCACATGGCTACGATGTGCGAGTACTTGTTCTCTAGCACTAGCTCGCTCATGAAGACTAAGCTCCTTACTCCGCAGTAGAAAAGAGACTGAAAGAGAAGGCTGAAGAATGAAAGGGCATTCATCATGAATTGGAATCGTTATTCTTTCCATACCAGAGTGTTTTTCACACAGATTTGATTCAAAGTTGTACGATTGAAATATATATATATATTCTTGTTAGTCAGAAGTGCGATTACATTGACCTTACCGTTAAAAGTTTCCCCGCGTTCCTCTACTTTGAAAAACAACATTATTATCGGAAGCGTATTGTGCGTGCAGCACAAGCAGAAAAACATGTCCATACACGGGCACTCAAGTGGCGACAGACTGTCAGAGGCCAGTCTCACCATTTCCATTTCTAGCCTCTTCCTGGTGATGAACAAAAACAACTGATAACTCTCTCTTTGAATGATACATCCTGCAAAAAAAAAAAAAAAGTGAGAGTAGCTCGGGGAGGGCTTTCAGCTAGAAATGTTGGCAGGGATGTGCGAGGATTCGGGAGGCCATTTTGAAGAGGGGGTAATGAAAGTTTTCGACCCCCGCGGGGGCCAGATGTGGCGTTCGATAGGCAGTTCCCTGTGCCAACCCACCTGCAATCCCCAGACTGGTGCCAGGGTACGCCACACTAGCCCTGCAATTATCTGTACCAAACATGCACAGTCCCACGAGTCAGTACTCTTCACAGCTAATTTAGCTAATCTTTACTGGAGGGGGACGGTCCAAAAAAATAAATGTGTCCAGGCGACTGAACTCAAAACCATTTAGTTCAAATAGAAATACCAGCATCGCAAGCCTGGGTTTCACACATGGTGACAAAATGGTGGTCGTGTTATTCAAGGGGAAGGGAAAGAGTGGCTGGTTTGAGACAGCGAGTAACATCTGGTCGTTCCGAGTTGAAGTCCTGCTTTGTGCACCCTTTGCTTACACGTTCGGAACTCGAAAAACCCTTTCTGAATTGCATCTGAATATACACTCAACAGAGTTTCACCTCTGGTTCGGGGATTAATTGGCAATGCCCTTCATTATCTGGAGTGGCATTAGTGTGGTTTGTAATGGCATAGCTGCTTCACTCAGCTACGGCTGAAAATCCCGAAATTACAAAGGCCACTAAGAGCTCTACTTAATAGCCTCCACAGGCTACACTCAAAAAGTAAGCGGTAAATGGCATTGTCATTCGAAGGCTGTAATTTTTTTTCATCGCATCACATTCCTCCCGCGCTTTGGAAAAACAAAACAATGCAACCCTACCCTTGACCCTGCCGAGAGCGACCGTGACCTCTCTCATCAGGACAGTTTAGTGCCGGGAGAGGAGGGTGCGGAGGGAGAGATGCTAGAGTATGTGACCCTACTTCAGATTTCGATCGGCGGTGATTACAGGTGCCCATTCTGACCCCTCAGCATTTTCAGATTACATGTGAAAAGCCCAATTTAATTACAGGAAGTCAAGAACACACACATTTGCAAGATTGGGCATTACAGGCAAGGTAATTGCCAGACGTGCGAAGTGAATTGTAGTGTTGGGAGGTTAATGGCGGCCAAGCCTTCCTAAGCACAACATAGCAATTACAGGGTGCCTTCGAAGCTTTTAACATCTATGTGCCATCTCATTAAACTGAAAACGGTGTTGGTAGAGTTGGGGGGGGGAGGAGGGGAGGGGGGAGGGGGGGAGGGGGGACTTGGTCACATTTCTTTTGTCTCTATTTTTTTGCCCGGTACTTGAGAGTAACTCAGACGGAGAATAAAAAGGCTTTCATACAATACATAACGGGGATGACATACTCGTTTGACACTAGCCAGAGAACACTGAGACATGAGAGCGCTGGCAGCGCTGGCTTTAGAAGTGGAAAACGACCGATGGAGTGTCCTTGATTGGGGACACGAAGCTCGAGTGGCCTGTGTTCTCCTCGCTCATCCTCTGCTGAATGCTGGCGTGCCCTCGTGGTCTGTCTTCGGGCCCACGGAGAGAAGTGCTGTGCAATACAATAGCTCTCCCCCACTGATGTCATACACACCGTAAGACCATGTTGCCAGAGAGCCTAGGGTTTGTCCTGTCAAAACAACGACGGGAAATGTATGTCGATAAGCCCAGGCAACCGTGTTTGGGAGAGTTTCTGGGTTGACTATGGTGGGGCCTTATCAGGGAAAATGTGGTTGATTGACAGGTTGTTGTAACACTTGACTTAGATACATTCTAAATATTTTCACTGCTGCCTTGAAGCCGGTCGTCACTGGCTGTCAGCTATAATACATATCCACATTTATTCTCAGGCAATTTCCTTCTCCTATTATCCTGCGAGCAATGTATCTGAGGAGTCAACTAAAAAAAATACTCTGGCATGTCTGTCTTCTTTGACAGAATATTTCATTAGTCAGTTTAACTTGACTAATGAAATGTGACACTCCCATTCTCAGATTCCATCTGTTAAAGGGACTTCAAAAACCAACTTGATTAATTTCGTTAAAAAAAAAAAAAATATGGCTAGCCTAATAAGTGAATTAAGAAATACTTAATGCATGATTTTAATTAGATGAAATTCTAAATGGCACCCTGTATTCAGCCAGAGGGATCTTTTTGGTGGACAATAATGATTGAAATGTTTTAATCACTGATAAAACACAGATTTAGATTTGTTTTATACATTTATATATATATATTAAATTCCTCATGGGGCTGAATTAAAAAATCCACCTTGATATTACTCAGAGTAAAAGTAATGAGTGGAATAAAGATAAAGCCAGATGAACTCTCAATCAATATGTTTTCTTTTTTCCCTCCCCTCTTTTGAAAATCTAATTAATTATACACATCCCTCAGTATCAAAAAGCTTGGCTGCTTTGTGCCTCTTACATATGGGTATCAGAGCAAGCATTAGCAACGGGAACACCTACATTTCCTGGGGTTGTAATGACTCTTTATTGTTCTGACGGGTGGTCGGAAGGGGGGGGGGGAGAGAAATCTGTTAAAATGATCTCACTACCCGAGCCCAACAAAGGAGGTCTCACTAATGAATGGACCAAGAGCAGCCAATTAATTTAATGAGAACTTACAAAAGCCTTGGGTCTGGTGTATTCCAAATATCTGAAACCGTTAAAATATGTGAGTAGTTAAGACTTTCTATACCTCTAGAGAAACTGACTTGTTAACTATTTGTGGGAACAATCCATAAGTGGACTGTTCCTCGGGCTGACATTGGCTGTACAGTGTGACATTGTAAATGGCGTAGAAAAAGAGTATTGTTATGAGTTATTGTTCTTCTAAGCAATTAGACACCAGAGTAAAACAATAAAATACAACAGCTGTTAATATCAGTAGTTCCTTCTTCGAAGATCATTCGCTGATGACGTCAATCGACATCTATCCTAACACACAGTGCTATAGCCTGGTATCACTTCCTAGATGACACGGTGGTTGGGGAGGGGGGGGGGGGGGGGGCGGGGTGGTGCTTCTGCATGCAAAACAGCGAGTGCACCCTCCTCTCTGTGATGCAATACAAGCTGCTGGTGGGCCGCCGCCATTGATCAGGACTTTGTGGATGCAGTGGAGGTGGCTGAGAAATCACCAGCCTGACACGCGGGGATGGCGCTGTGGCACAAGGACCCGCTTTGATTGCCTCTTTAGCATTTCAGAGAGATTAAAAGTGTATGGAAAACTGGCGGAGAGTGCAATCAATGCAGCTACAGCAGCAAGCCACCAGCCCCCTCCCCTTCCACGGTCCTCCTCTCCGTCCCCCCTCCGCGCGTCTGTTTGCTGGTGTAATCCCAGCATCTCATCGCAGGCTGTTCAGATACACATTTAATGAAGGGGTAGGAACGACCTCAGGAGTGCATTGATTCTTTCTTGGAACCCTCCTCCCCACCGTCGCCCCCGAAACCAATTATAGATTGGATGGCTTCTAAATAATAGGACTTTCCATGGATTTGGTCCTAATGGTTAATTCCTACAGATGTCCCTCAATCTTCAGTGAGCTTTATGTATGGATTATTCAAACAAAAACTAAACATTTGGGGGGGGGGGGGTTACGTGAAAAAACATAAAAACTAATGTGAGTCAGGTGGCTGAGCGGTGAGGGAATCAGGCTAGTAATCCAAAGGTTGGCAGTTCGATTCCCGGTCATGCCAACTGACGTTGTGTCCTTGGGCAAGGCACTTCACCCTACTTGCCTCGGGGGAATGTCCCTGTACTTACTGTAAGTCGCTCTGGAAAAGAGCGTCTGCTAAATGACTAAATGTAAATGTAATGTGGTTGGTCAGTTAAATCACTTGGGTTGTGATAAACACCACGTTATGGTCAATTGATGATGTCGTTATTTCAAGATTCTCCAACAACGAGCTGTACAGTAGCACTTTTTTTGCACTGGAGCAATGATGACATCATCATGAAGGGGGGGGAGGGGGGGATAACACCACGTTTGCCCACCCCTGTCAGGTGACTTAATGAAGTTGTTAATTCCTTTGGCGAGATTGACTTGTTTGTCGATGTACCCGGGCCAAGGGCAAACCGGTGCATGGCATTAGCATTCCACTCTTTCTTTGGGCTCCCTCATGAATAAATCAGGATGTTAAAATGGCCGCATTTACATCTCATTTTACACAAGCGTAGCACAGTGGCTGCTTCTGGACGGGCTTGGTTACGCAAGGTATGCTTTTATTTCTTTCTTTCTTTCTTTCTTTCTTGCCCCTCGGTGTATCCTTCGTTATCACAAAGACTCAGGTTCAAATAATCGTGAAGCATTGCGGATTGCCGCTTCGGAGTGTACCCAAACGCCACTGTTATCATGAAGGCTCGAGCGACATAAAAAAAAAAACAGCACCGTTCTCAACGAGCAGGCTCAGCTACAAGAAAACAACAAAGGGCTTTTAGACGGCTGGTTTTCTCCCCTCTGCCATAGCTGGTGGTTCTGCCCAGGCTTTTACCTGAGTGACCATGAAGAGAGAAGAAACGGCTGGGCCTGAATCACGCCGTCCATCTCCTCAGAGAACACAGACGAGGGGAGAAAAAAACCCTGACCATCTCCACCTGATCACCAGAGACATCTGGCTGCAACGTGGCCTACGAGGGAGAGCTGGAGTCAGGGCCGGGGGGGGGGCTGGGTGCGGAGCATACAATAGTGTCTGGCAGTTCCGCTAGGCCGCGCACTAATTGAGAAGTCGCTCAGGGGTTCAGCGGGGGGCCCGCAGCCCTGCGTAACCCATCCAAATCACGCCTGTAAGTGGGGCTGACATCGACCAATCACCATCTGGAGATCCCTATCCCTATCCCCCCCCCCCTCCCTCTCAGCCCCTCCCTGTTCTGACATTATACAGTCATACTTGTGCTAGCCAGCTCTGGTCTCCCACTAGCTACACCCCCACTCCCATCTCCGAGGGCCTCATTAACCAGTGGTGGTGCAGCAGGCCTGGATGACACCACCCACCCTCATACTGATGACCAGGATAATTGGTAGTGAGCTCAACTGACTCACTCACTGACTGATTGATTGAGTGACTGATTGGCTGGCTGCTTGGCTGACTGACTCACTGTTGGACGGACGGACTGACTGACTGGTAGATTGATGCACTGACTGACTGACTGGTTGGCCTCACTGCTGGTTCAGGATTTCCTGTGCAGGCTTGTTCCATCTCTGCATCGTGGGCATTTCTCATTCATGGGGATACAGTTACAGAAACAGTCAAGGCGAAACACTCTCTGACAAGGATAGGATTGAAGCACGGGACTACGTGAAAACTATCGGACATTCAGTCATTATTCCGTGTCCGCCTCCAAATTTGGGCTTTGCATTCCACTGCTCATGGATGACTCGACAATTTCGTTCCTCTCCGAGATTGTCTCCGAGCAGAACCGAGGAGGAGGAGCTGGAGGTTTCTCCCTCTCCTTGCTTTCTCCCTCCCTCATCCCTCTCCCGGTCTTCCAGGAGGTGCTATAGGCTGTTGATCCCGCGCGCCTCCACAGCCCCTGGCCTGTGGCGCCTCGGCCGCTCTGCCCAGACCCCGCTGCAGGGCTGAGAGCTGCCCAGAGAGCGCAGCTCGGGCCCGGGAGCCGGGAGTTTACCCTGCTGCTAAGTGCTCTGTTTGTACAGATGCGCGAACGCGCCCCGGTGCGAAACACACACATACGCACGAGGGGGGGAAAGGTCATACTTGCGAAGTGGGGGGGGGGGGGGGAAGAGGGGGGTAGGTCCACCTGTATAGTGAGGTCCACTCACTATACAGGTACTCTCATACTCTTACTCTCACTCTACCTCTCTCTCTCCCTCTATCTGTCTCTCCCTCTGTCTCTCTCCCTCCCTCTGCGGGCACCGAGCCAGACCATCATCTGTCTTCATCTGCTCTGGCGGGCCCCATTAATCATGCATGGCTGCATTTGATCCCACCCGCCAGAACGCATCTGCTTTTGTCACTTGGAGCTATTTAGCATCAATAGTTAAAAGTGCGCCGGGCGAGAGAGGGGTGCAGCTTCTGCAGGGGAGGACGCTCTCTCTCTCTCTTTCTCTCTCTCTCTCTTCACCTCGCGGGCACGAGATCGGCCGCGGCCTCGCTCACTCGGGGCAGTTCGGCTACTGTCTGTTTGTATCCCTGGTAGACGGGAGGCTGGAGAGCCAGGGTGCCTTACAGGGCTGTGGGTTTAGAAGGGAGAGGCGAGGAGAATTTTCTGGATGAGCTACAAGAGCCCCCCCCCATTGTATTTAAGGGCCTAAAAACCGGTGAATGAATCCCAAATCACAACAGCTACCCCTCAACCTCCCTCCCCTTCCAGAAAACAAAAACAAAGCCGGCGTCTGCCAAAGCTTTCTGTGAGGACGGCGTTGCGTATCTCTGTGTCAAACGGCGGGGCTGGTTATCGCTCTCCCGCATGCCTGCAGAGGAGAGGTGGCGGCCAAGCATGCGCCGGTACCTCCAGCGCCAGCGGTGAGTGCCAGGCCAGGGTTTGGAGGTGGGGGGAGGGATGGAGGGGGTGAGTGAGGGAGGGAGGGGGGGTGGAGTGACCACAGTAGGTCCCATTACCAAACACACAACATTAAACATGACAATGGAATCACAGCACAGATGGATGGCTGTGACTACCTTCCCATCGTCTGTATAACGCAAGAGCGGAGCCAGCTCCAAGGATACCTTCATTCCTTTTTGTGACCAATGGGACCTGACTGGAGGATATTCCGAATCCTCGGTCATCGGGCCAAAATGGAAAAAATCTCGGTCCTGTTTGATGCGAGTGGAATGGCTGCATGTTGGCACAAGACTGGATGAGGGTATGAGATATTGCTTGAATACGCCATATACTGTGGCGATGAACACATCACCGGTTAACGAACAGTCCTACCACACCACATTTTCGAGCTGAAGTTCGGATGGCCAAAATACCTCCAATTCCTATCTGCAAGAGAACTCGCAAAGCCACTGCCCTGACCGAAGCAGATTAGAAATGGACGATATTCCTCAACCAAACCCTTCTCCTTAATCTGTAAAGCCTCGCAGATCGTTGCCGGGGAGGATGGTGGGGTGGGTGTCGGGGGCGTGGGGTGTGTGTGTGTGTGTGTGGGGGGGGTAATATATGCATGGAAATGACCTGTGGCACTTCCCACAAAGAGGGGCCAGGAAAGGTCAAATAGCCTACAAACTGTGCTTGAGTTTAATTAAAAAGACAAAGAGGAGCGTAATTTCCGAGCGGCCAGGCGCGATTACCGTTCGCTTAGAGGGGGGGAGTCTGGACCCGGCGCTTTCAGAGGGCCCCCTGTACCCCTTCCCAGAAGGCACTGCGCCATCTTCCCATCCCTTTGATGTCAATATAGACCATTTATTAGGGCCATAAAGGTTAATCTCGAAGGAGAGAAGATATCAAATAGTTGGGACGGCGGAGGAAATCCACGTGAACGTCTGCTGGAAGGAAAGTTAAATTTAGCCTGCGAGTGTCGGGGGGGGTGGGGAAGCTCTGCTTCCGAGTCCAGTCAGCAGGTAATGGATTTAATTTCATCATCAAGTTATCAACAGTGGCTGAAAATTAAGTGAAACCTTCAAGTAGGGAAAAGAAAAAAAAAGCGAAACGCTGACACTCAGTGAGCCTGCGACGAAATGGGGGGGCGGCGGGTTTCAGAGATTTCAAAGGCTCGACTTGCTCGGATGAATTCAGCGCAATACGAGTCAATATTCATTACGAGGAGGTCTTGCGTGGTCAGGCGGTTCACGGCTGCAGCGGTCACATGGCTTCCCGCATAAAAAAAAAAAAGCATCTGTAATGATGGATGTGTTCAATTGCACAAAGTAACTGATTCAATGAATTTTTCATTACCCTGGTTGATATGTTTGAGACACAGAATTAGATAAGCCTCACGTTGAAACCCCGGTGCCTGCAGGGATGACCTCGTGTATTAACCCAGGGTTCCCTTCTCCTCAAGGCCATTTGCCTCCTTCATAAACAGCACACTAGTGGCAAAATCTTGCATTCATTACGATAAATAGTTTGCTGTTTATGTGTCAATGTATCCTGGCACGTAGAGCGAGGCAGATTATCCAGGTTGTCTTCTCTACCGATCTCAACACCGTAGTTGGTTTGGTTCGGCTGTCTGAAACCTGGCAGACGTAGCCTACACGTAATAGGAACGGGTGGGAGGCAGCAATCGATTTGACAACAATAACTGGCGGGAAAAAGAAGACCTCAGCGATACAATAACCCGAAAGCTGCCGAAATACCGCTGCTTGGAATGTGCAAACAATCCCGACAAACATTACACTCGGCTGGGAGCGAGCTTTCTACCTTGCTGCTGTCTGTGTAAACACCGCGATGACTAACGCTCCGGCGACACGTCGTGTCGTCTGCATGGCTTTCTGCGCAGGCTCTTCAGGGGCTATGGCAAGACAAGGAACGCTAACAATTTGTTTGATTTCAGATGATTTTCCATTTTGGTAGACTGACACATCACGCGTTCTTCATGACAGCGGGCTTTTCTTGTCTAATGAAAACAGACCAGAGGAGGTGCAGGTGTTTCCTGTTTCTTTCCTGGGGCACAAACCTGCCGCCTCTCAGCTCTGCGCAACGTACAGTAACAGCCATGGCCGAGGGGCATGTCTGTACTTGCATGGATACACCAGACCTCTCGCTTTTGTACATTGCCAACTGTAAATATTGTATTAAAATTACATCAATACTCAAGCCAGCACTGGCCTCTGGCCCTACCTGAATGATTTGAACAGGAGCATGAGGATTAAACACCTGCGATACACGTCTGGGGCGCTTTAGGAGACAGTGAGTATCAACTCGAGGCTTCCATCTTCCGGAAACCGTTGTAAAGGGAGCATGACTGAAACAGGGTTGAGACAAATAAGGCACTGAACAATGAACTATAGACGAGGATGAGGAAGATACAAAACAGCTGGGAGGATGGTGATGGACGGACAGCAGACAGAATCTCTTTCAGTATCATAGCCCACCACTGAATGACTGAGGGTTCTTGAAACTAAACATTGTTCAATTTAACAGACAGGCCTGTGCACGCTTACGGTTGCTACACAGAAATGCTTCTCCACAACGCACCGTCTGAATGAGCATTGAACAGTTGGAGGCCTTCAAGAAACGATACATTGACACACCCGGGTCATAGCGAACCCGCTAATACTAATATGGCCTCACTCGTGGAGTCTACACTCGTGTCTACAACATAGCATGACTGGTTGCAATTCCGACGGTCTCACTTCACTTCGAATTTCCCAAAACACATAGGAAAAAGACAAGATGCCACTTTGTCCCCCCCCCCAGACACACACGGCAGTATGAAGACGTATAGAGCTTCTTGTGAAAGGTATACGGAGAGGGGGGGGGGGATTACTCTGCTCCATTCCCTCGCTCAGATTAGATAAAATCATAACACAGACCACTCGGCGAACCCTGACCTCGCGGAAACCAATTTCATTTGGAGAGATTGGAGTGATGTATCGAGGATGTCTATGTGGTACAGTCGGGAAAATTAAAGCTGGATTTCTGATGCATTCAAACTGTGGGAAGCCACGAAAAAAGAAAAAACCTTATGAAGAGGTGAGGACAAAATAAATTGCTGCCAGATTTTTTCCCCCTCCCCTTTGCTGTCTCACAAGCAATAACTTAGGAATAGTGCGGATACAGATATGAATTAGGGATGTTGTAAAAGCAATTTCAAGGTGGAGGAAACACTTTTCGGACTTCTCCCTTGACCGGCTCAAAACAGTCACGTGATCAAACCACCTGATGTCTTGCGTTTAACATCTCTGATGGCGGGTCCAGCCTGCGCTCTATCACAGAACCGTCCAGCTTAGGCCGCACTGGCTCAACCGCAGTGCTCGTGAAACGAAAGAAAGAAAAACGATTCGACGCCTACAGTAACACGATAAAGACGCGAACGTTAGCTCCATGCAGTGACTAACATGTCCCGCTGCCTTCACTCCCGGCCCCTTTGGCTCAGGCCCTTTGGATTTAGCACTGCCATCGGATTGCTAAACTTTCATGACATCGCGCAGGGGCCGTGGCATGCGGAGGAGGAGGGGGGGGGGGTGGGGGGGAGGGGAGTAGAAAGACATTGAAAGTTAGCGCCCACAACCCATTCCCATTCCAGTACCTTTCGCCTCCGCGGCAGAGGCACGCTTAAAAGCTCCAGGTGGTGACATCTTCATTTTTCACGGCCCCCGAAAAAAGGCGTCTCCTCGCCTCTTGCCTTCTCCCCCCGTGCATTATTCTTGCTTTAAGCGCGGCGTCTCCTCTGGGGGGAAGGGGGGTATTGTTTTACAACGTACCCAGCTGCGGCCTACTTGCCTAGCCCAGGGTTCTTTTCAAGGAGTTGTCTTGGGTGACCCCTCTCTCTGACAGTTATTAATAATAACACGCGCCGGGGAATAGTTCACCTTGTAGCGCTGCGACCGCTTGCTGCTTGTGTGTGTAGGTGTGTGTGAGTGAGAGTGTGTGTGTGTGTGCCCTGCTATGGAACACTCCAGGGGAGCCCGTATGCAAGGAGCCAGAGGGAGAAACACACAAAAGACATCAAACAAAAAAAGTTTCCTTTTAATGTAATTATTATCAGGTAATCATCTATGGTTCTGTCAAATATGGAGGAGCTGATTAGAGTCTTCAAAGCGGGGCAGAGGGTGAGGAGAGAGAGAGACCTCGAGAAAGAGAAATTGGGAGGCAGGGAGGGACTGAGGAGGGTGATGGGGGGGGGGGGGGGGATCTGAGGAGATGAAGGAATAAAAAGGTGGTTAGCCCTGACAGACTGAGTGCTGCATTCTCCACCTTGAGTCCCATTAAAACCTTCAGCGAGAGAGGCCCTTTTGTGCATGCTGAGTGGTCTATTGTAACAAGCACCAATGACAGGATGCAACCTAAGACTTGAATAAGCAGAGATGTGTCTGCCCAATTCACCCCTCAAGTGGTTAGAGGCCGCAACAAATATTGAAGGCCATTCTTTTGACACCAAAATGATTATTTCGCTTAAAAAAAAATAATCTAATCGAAAGTTTCCATGGAAATTGTAATAAATTGAACTGAATCTTCCAGTTCAACCTTGAAGCAATCTGAACGTAAGTGAGTTTATCCTGATCTGTGCTGCACTGGGCAGGGACCCAAAGGTAAACGTTCGATCCTGGAGACAGAACAAGACACAGCTCTGTCAGAGTTTCAGAAGTTTGGGTGGATTACGGGCTCAGTGAAACAGACAACTGCTTTGCACCTTCTGTTTGTTCCTCGGAAATGTTTCTACTTTTGGCTTTCGATCCAAACGAAAAGCTTCTGTGTACAATTTCAGCTACAGATTAGTCTGCACTGGCCACGGCTGCCAAAACACTGTCACGCAAGAAGAAAAAAAAAAAAAAAAAAAGGAAGGAAGGAAGGAAGGAAGGAAGGAAGGAAGGAAAAAAAAAGGAAAAGGAAGGAAAAAGTGTCTGCACAAGGACAGAGTAAGTAATGATGGTGGCATTCACGGGCGCAGTAGGCATTGTAACCTTTCAGAGAACCGCATCCTTCAACACCAAAAAAGGAAAGCTCCTCGCCCCCCCCCCCCCCCCCCCCCCTTCCATCAAAAAATAAAAAATAAAAAACACAAAACAATTACGGCACAGGTGCAGCCAGAGGACAGAGAAAACAACATTATCTTGGGCATCGCACGTTTTTCGAAACTTGACCTTGCAGACGTTTCTCGATCTCCAGGTGCATCAATGTGAAGTAAGTGCACACTATGAATACATTCTGGCGGATGGTACACATCCAATTCTCGTCGAGCCTTTTACTACTCTGAACTACCTTTGATTTTCTTAAGCAATCCCATTTTCTAGATGGCCAACCACTTTCGCTGTGGAATGTTGTTTGGTTAGCGTGAACAAGAATTTCGGCGCGTCTGAAGGCTCCACTCCAGACGCCGTGCCGACCGCAGAGCTCACCTCCTGCCCGCCACGTACCACGAATCAAACGTCCCACAGGCTTCCTAGCGACAGTTCACGCTTCACGGTGTGCCCACTCTGTCCCTCACAAAGAGCCACTGTGCAGTAAAGCTCAGTAGGCCTGAAGTCCATTCTGCCCAGGGTGACCGTTGAGCGGTGGCCAGGCCCAGGCCCTCTCGGTGCCCTTCAAGAGTCAGGAATGGTGGGGGTGGGAGGGGGACTGGAACATCTGTGCTGGTCATTAGAGGAAGAGAAGCTGGCCTGAATCTTTCAGCCTGCTGAGAGGCAGGGAGGAGGACAGCCTATGACTAACTACACTTGGCTCCCACGCAAATCTCTAAGGAGCGACCAGGCTATCTATCCTTTAAGTGAGGGGATTACTTTATTCTTCTTAAAGATTCCACCTGAGTTTGGAATCCGAGAGTACTCAATTGGCTCTGCTTAAGAAAATGCTGACTCGCACTTTGTGAAGTTTGGTGTCGGCCACTAATCTGGGGTGATAATTGTTAGAACCATCTATTTGTGTAGCTTCTCCTTAGTCTGAGTGATTGTATTTGGCTGGGCAACTATTGTGCCACACTTCTAGTTCTCCATCTTACAATTGACACAAAGTCAGCGTTTAAAAAAATCAAAAAAGACATGAAGATCACACAAAACAAATTACTTTTATATCAGCCAATTCTTCCCTTTCGTACTGTGACTCTCCTTGGAGATTAACTTGACGTGATGTGACAGCCATTCCCCAACTATGACATACCAACCGACCATGCATCACACGGGAACAAGAGCAAGATGAAAACGGAGAGATACATTTTTCATTTTCATTTACATACATGTTTATACAAGGTGGCTGTGGACCACAAAGTTGGTTCTGAATGAAGAAAAATATAAGTTATTACACTGGGCCATGCTCTGCATGTTGGTTATCTTTCACTGATAGCCAGCTTTCCAAAACGGTTATAAATCCAGCCATGTTGACGGCTGGGCGAGTTTGCTTGCATTTACAATCTGAGTAAAACCACTGTAGAGGAAAATTGAAGTTGGATTAAAAAAATGAATGAATAGATAGATAAATAAATAAGTGTTCTCCCGGTGCTGTCTTTAAAATGGATGCCTGAAATTTACAGTTTTCCATTAACTGATGCCCAACAGCTTTTTCACGCTTGCATCCTGGCCTTGGAGCGCCCCGGTTTTGTTGTCGGTGGCCACACTCCACAGACATGCAGCGTTGTTTATTTCCTCAGGATTTCTGACTTAAATGTCTCTCTCTCTCTCTCTCTCTCTTTTAGTCTGGGCTTGCAACCTTATCACTGCTTGTCGGGTGAAAGGCATGCATCAGCACAAACAGTAGCATTGCTACTATTACCATTATCATCAATGGAGGCTTTGGTATCAAAGTATCATTTGTTGATAGAAAATGGACCCACAACCCATGTTTGGAGGGAAGCGAGACACAAATCAAGCAATAGGAGATAACACCGTACGCCTGTAATTACCTTCTCCATTCCTTATACATGAAGTGACTTGTTTACGGGGGCCGGTTAGAGGAAAAAACAAACATAAACAAATTATTCTCCACCTTTAAGCATGATATTTGATCACACAAGAAAAGCTAGAAAAGGGCTCATGTGACGCCTTCAGTTTCCCTTATTTAATTTTGTGTATGTGTGTGTATGTGAGTGTCTGTGTTGCGATAGGGGATTATTATTTCTCTGCTGGTGGGATCACATCGCTCATGGTTGTAGACCCCTGAAGAATTCTATTAACCCTGGTTATGTCAGGCCTAATAACATGCCACCCTGCTAAGCAGGCTGGGATTGATTCAGAGAGAGGAGGAAGGGGGAGGTGTTAGGAGTATAATCAAGGCTGAATAATTTACTTTTTAAAACCGAATGTTTTCAATGGAGTATATGTGTGTATAAAAAAACTCATCTTAAGTCAGCCTCTTTTTCACAAAATTCACTTGTCCTAAGCAGGTCAGAGTTCATAAGATAAACATAACTAGAAATGGTATTTCACGGTTGTGTGTTTGCGAGTGAGGAGTATGAGAGTTTAAGAGTGAGCTTGAGAGGGAGAAGACAGAGAGGGTGTGCGTTTGTGTGTGTGTGTGTGTGTGTGTCTGTCGAAAAGCTGTTTGCTTTGTGATGTTGCGGCCATTGATTGCTTCTCTGATGGAGCCTGGGTCTCTTTGTGGCTCTGCAGATCAGATGTGGAGTGCTGCGGTTTGCTATATTTGCCATTCATTAGCTGCCAGTGAGGAGATGTCACAACGCATTCACAGGCGGGCCACTCGCGTGATAGCAAGCATCAAATCAATTCAGTCACCTTGAACTTTGAAGATTGAAAGAATAACATGTTGGAATTGGTCTCCCTCTTACCCGACGCTGCTATTCCATCAGGCTTCGAACCAGACCGTCTGCAACTGTAAGGCATGTTTGCAATATACATCCCCATCATATCAAAACACACTCAGGCTATATCTGAGGTGCACACGGGCCGACTCGATTAGGATGTGTCACAATGGTTGTCGTCGAACGCATACGACAATGGCCGCGGCGGAACGGGAAAACCGCGCCGCGGAGCGCGTGCGGCCGACGCAAACAACGCGAGATGGAGGCGAGGCAGAGGCCGAACGACAAGCAGGTGGCAGAACCAGATC